>NC_056733.1:227789196-227923747 GCF_019279795.1 Protopterus annectens
CAACACACAGCACCTGTAACACCACAGGGTGCATCACCGCAACATTACTGCTGTGGATGGTTGATAGTGACAGTGCCTTTTGTCCATCGCACCATGTAGGACTGTGATAGCACATGCAGCCTTGCTGGGCAGGGCTGCATGGTATGGCAGGGTATGCCACATACATGGCACTGGGATGTGATCCACCTGGGGGGTAATGATATTGGCAGGGTGGCTGTCCATTCCATATGTCATTGCTATGTGTATGTGGACATTACACATGTCTATCACCATGGTGTGGACACTGGCCTTATGCAAGGTAGGCTGCACGCTGCTTGGTGGGGGTGTGTCTGGTGCATGCAGGTATCGCACATCCATGCATACACTGTAACCCTGACAGGTGCTATGTGCTGCGATATTGATTAACACAGTGCTGTATGTGGCCACACACTGCAATCCCGTGCACATGGATGGTTGCCTGTACTGACGTGGGTACCACATATGTCTACATCCAGTGCCTGCTGCCACCCCCATGTCTGCTGGTGCACTGCACACCGCCATCCCTCCCTCTGGAAACGTGGTGTTGGGCACAGCATAGGTATCCATGTATGGGGACAGGGTTGTTCACATAGCAGGGGCACTGATGGTATCGTCGATCTGACCATACATGTATGACGCACCCCTCACACATACAACCCATTCATTATGTTGTTCACAACAGTGACACAGCTATACTGCTACGCCGGAGACATTCACAGATGTACATACACAGATGCATGCACATCCGTCTGTGGCATGGCCTAGACTATTGGTGTGGTTCGGCACATAATGTGTATGAGTCCGGCTGGCACAGATCTACTGTGCACATGTCTACACAGTAAGCCTGTTCTACAGTAGGCATCAGTGATGTGCTGTGCACATATCATATCTGCACATTTTGTTGGTGTCTGTCTATCCACGGGCCAGTGGTGGGACACACAGGGATATTTTTGAACATATCTGCATGCAACCCTGTACTGCTGTACCGCTAGCTTCTCAGGTGCTAATGTGTCATAGACATGCACACCATACCCGCACATGTGGTAGTGGGTTGCCACCCGTACCCATCCCCTCTTGTGGGTTGCTATCATCCCACACCCTCTTTGTATTGTATGTTCAGGCTATGCACCTGTGTGGGGCTTGTGGGCATGCAATGCAGTACTATGTGCCTTTGCACCCATCGCAGAACAAGTCACACAGGTACACTGGCGGCCGTACACTGCACAGCTTGATGTCGGCACATCACATGTTGTACACACGTAACACATCTGCTGTGGGACATGGTCAAATGTACGGGCATGTCCATCAGTCACATGCCACTGCTACCCCTAAATGACAGCTATGCGGGACATGTGGCGGTACAGCAACTGGCACATGTACACAAGCAATGCCCCCCTACCTGCATCACGTGGTACTGCCTGTGGGGCATGTGCGTCTGCATCCATGCTATGGCCATAGATGACAGTTGTACATCGATATGTGCAACATACCTCATTGGGAGTTCTCATGTGCACATGTTCAACATGTCAACGCATTGTTTGTGTCTGTCAGACAGTCATTGTTGTGCATGGTTTACATGGCAGCCATGGCATACTGTGTGTGATTACAAGTACTTCATTGGGCTACCAGCATTGTACATTATCACAGCACATTCCAGCCATCCCGTAGCCATCCTAGATGACAGTCTGAGGTGTTCTGCCATGTGCACATATGTCACACAGTATGAGGGTGACTGACACACATTCCCAGGACAGGGTTCTGACTGCTGTGGATGTGTGTGATGCTGTCGACGACCATGACTGCGCCAGATGGTGTCATCTGGATGTGTAACATTGACAACACACACCTACCTTCACGTAGCAACACATCATCCACAACAATGGACATCCCTGCATGAACACTGTGTGCAGTATGTCTGTATGACCACTGCATGCACCACTGGTAGCCACCAGCATGGCTGCCAACAGCAGCAGTGTGTATCCTGTGTGAACATGGGTTACACCATTCACAACACACCTGTGTCAGATGGCCCTGTTGTGGGTCACAGTGCAGTTCCACACATCATGTAACAGTTTGCATCATGCACCGGTATGTTGCGAACATGTGAACGTCTGTGCAAGTCAACATATGCACACATGGCACATCACCTGGTACAACATGTCTGTCTTACCACATGCTATTGTGACCACCCTGTGATGACATTGTACAGGCTACGTGGACTGGGACATCTGATGGCTCAATGGTGTATTCACCCTCTGGGTATGTGTCTAGCCGGGTGTACAGTAGGCAGTGGTCTGCACACGGGGATACTGTACATTGGCCTACTCTGTCACTGCGACTGTTGACTATGGTCATACTGTAGTTATGCAGGCATGTGGTATTTGTCCAGTATGACAGTCGTGGTCAACCACAGTACTGTGGCACACATGACCTGCGGACATTTGCCTAGGGTGTGGGGCCCACATGTACATCTTCACATGCTATGCTGCCTCTGCAGCAGTGTCACATGTCTGTCGCCAGCAGGGCTCTCACAGGCAGGCACGGCATGCAGTGATGTGTGACAATGCTTGCACCCTCCACTGTGCTGTACACAAGCACTGCACACACAGTACAGCATGCCTGACATTTATCTGCGGTGCCTGGGACCTGCCTCCATGCTCTACAGAGCACACCTGCCAGTCCAGATTGTACACAGATCATACCTCCCAGGCACATACCTGGACTGCAACACACACTGGTGAGTGGATCCCACATCACACAGTGGTTTACACACATACTATGTTTTTTTCAAAAAAAAAATGCATCATAGTTACTCCATGTTCAGATACCCATGTTTGTGACCGCTAGACACATTGTGACACGCGACGGTGAGTACACTGTACACCACAGGTTACATGCTGGATGTGTTATCATACTGTACATTGCACCTCGGACAGTTGCTACTGCCATGTGCTGACAGCAACACACACTTCCCTAGTATGGACTCCCATGTACCCACACATGCTTGGCCATGCACTACACATAGCTGGGTGACACATTACACAAGACATACCATACCTACACTACCCTTGGCATGCGCCATACCTCCATGTGTCTGTGTGCTATACCTACGGACATCCCCCCTATGGTTGATGAACATATATGCTTCACCACCCTGCTAGCCACGCCCTGGACACACACCCATCGCAGCATACATGGTACATGTGCTCAATGGCCGGTACTACCAAAATCTGCTGACGGGGGTGGTTAATGGCATGGCACCCCAGCAGCCGGACAGTATACATGACTATGCTGACACATATCACAGTGCACTTCCGCTACATGTACGCAGTGGTAGGGACCATGCTATTCCACACAGAGACATGGTGGTACTGGCCTTTTCACTGACACCACGGTGGTATTCATGTTCCATGCACATGTGCTGTATGGGCGCATGTGCAGGCTGTTCCACGGTGGGTATATTCAAATGTGTGTGGTGCATCACTTGAGTCATAGTGGGTCCTCGTGGTCCATCACATACTCCACAGCTAGCTACCTACACATGACCGCCATACATTGCAGTGTGGGCCCTCACGCAGTGTGGTGGTATGTCGGTGTTGTTTGGCTACATCCACATTCAATGTAGCATACAACAGTCACCCAGGCATTGCCAACAGAGATGTTGTTGGCAACATGTCAGCCAATGGGATACCTACCGATAATACACACTCTCACTCACTACAGGGTTCCAATCCATAGATGGACATCGCATTGTCCCTGTGGACACATACATGGTACTGCCATGCACACGTTATGTCCTAGGATACTGTCCCAATGTCACCTCCAATCTCCCTAGCTGTTATATCCTGCCAACCTGGTTGTTATGTGTCTCTGCAGCAGCCCACTGAATTAACTGCTAGCCCATTCATGGACGTTGTGTACCTTGACCACCACACCACCGCATCTATCACACTACACATGGGTGGTAGTGCATTGCACGTGGGACTGCATTCGTACACCCATGACTGGACCATTCGGTATGGCACTGGGGCACATCCTCACATCCATGCTTCACACACTCATTGACGACCTCCATGCCTTTACTGGCACCCTTGTTGGGCCTCTGTGTGCCACAGCACACCACATCCACATGCTGCCCACCTGTCATACCATTGCATGGGTGGTTGGTGTGGTACAGAGGGTAACAGATCAGACATTATCCCCACATTGCCCTTCAGCACCATTCCACATTCTGGTAGTGGCAATGTACACATCCACCATGACATCATACCCTGTGTCTCAGGATGTTAGGCTATGTGACTCCGGGACAGGTCACACAGTGGTGCAAGCATATCATGCTACCTACGACATGTAAGGTACATGTGGCATTACACAGTCCTCAGTCATGTGGCCCCTCATGTTCACTATTTGCTTACATACACAACATACTGTCACGGACTAATGTCCATGCCTACATATCCCACATCTACATACCTGGCAGCATTCTAGCTCCACCAGCTCATACTGCTAACAACCATACAGGTGTCAGTGTGGCAGATATATCGTGTAGATGTCATTGCATCAGATACATCACACATGGTGCATACACATCTCCTTTGCATAGCGACAGTCATCCACTGGGTATCACATGGATACTGTCCCTATACATGCATATCACATTGTACATGGTTGCTGTACACACACATGCCCCACATGGTGCTGTGGTTGCCATATTCCATTGTGGCATGGGTACACATCTGCAGGGCCACACATATCTGGACTATGTGTGTTGCTGGGACATTGGTAGCCTTTGTACTTGTGCCATACACACATCTACACACGGGCAGGGTTACAATAACACATTCGTGGTGTACCTTCCACAATGGCTACGACTTTACATGTCATGGTATAGTCATGCCGTGATGTATACCAGGCTCAGACAGTTTACATATGCAGATGACAGACAGGGAACACATCTGTACTCATCTGCATACCACTTACACAGGGGTGTCCTCTACTCTGCTGTGGGCCATGTCCTCCGCATTACTGATGCATGTAGTACTCCTACATGGTGTTTGCAGTGGCCGGGGTGAATGAAGCGCTCCTGCATATGTGCACACATGCCACATTGCTTAGCCTGGCCTTCTGTGTTACCTCCGCAGAGTAGACACACACCATGCAGTAGAACATAGGTCCTGTGCACATCCCACAGGGACACACTGTGGCACTGGTCATGTGATAGCTCCCTTACTGATAGGGTGACACATACACATGGGACCACCACAGCGGCAGTACTGTGTAGACATGCAGTTGACATCCACCTTTGCTGTTCAGTGGACACTACCATGGGGGGGGTGACACTACTGTGTACATTGCACATGTGTTTACACATGGACCTGCCAGACATCATTGTTGCACAGATTGCACCTGCTACAGATCGTTTGGACATGGTTACTTGCTGTTCCTTCCATTTCGGGTGGCTATTCTGCTACTACTCTGTCCCATATGTGCAGGCCATACATATCCTGTTAATGTACATAACACTAGGCCATACCTCCATCATGCATGCTATGCCTGTGATACTGTGTATAATGTCTGAACATATCCATCATGATAGCTTTACATTACACATACTTGACATAGTCACCCCTACTGCGAGGCATACGTGCACACATTACATATGACATCGATGATATATGCCCATACACATGTGTGTTGTGACACTATACATACATGTCCTATCCCCTGCTGTGGCACTTCATTGTTGGACATCCACTGCCAGCATCAGCGTGGGTGGTGGCATTGTTCTGTGTTTTAAATCCCTATGGCAGTCCTTGGTTTATCCCGGCTGTGTACATGATGTCCCACTGCTGTGCACACGGTGTCCACAGTCGTTGGTATGCTCATCGGGTTACCACTACATAACCACCTTTCACCACTCTCTGCTTTATGGACAGGTATCTTTACTTACAAACACCGTTCACATACAGTGCAGATTCGTCATACATATCATGCGTTACACACCAGTACGTGGGTTCTACATACCTTTCCTGTGTTGCTTTCCCTATTCCGTTTGAATCTCGCTAGTAACAAGTGAACGGCTCGTGTGGGAATGGAGTCTTTGTTCGGTATGAACATACAGTTTGAATATCCTGGGAGTCTTCCTTATATCCGTCGTCACCTGCGGCATGTGGGTTCATCACACCAATAGCTGTTCCTCAGTGTGTACTTATGCGCATATCACCTGTGCATCTCCTCCATTCGTACGGTACGCGTTGGAACTAGGGCATGGTTCATTCCTCGTCTGGGCGTTGGTTAGTTGCACTACCTTCGTGGGGATGGTATGTATTGTGTTATGTTATGTGTGGCTGCAACCGCTATGTGTGGCATCAGGTACATTTCGCTGTGGTGTTAGCCGTGGATTGTGTGTGTTGGGTATGGTATTATGTTCGACATGTGGGTGTCCGTGTCCTGGCGGCGTCTGTCGATGGTGTTTTGCATTCTGATGTGTAACATAGCTCTTGTATTCCTGTACACAACGGATGCAGGTATGCATCCGCTGCTGATAGTGTTTCCCACGCGAGATGTGGCGGGTATGCCGCTGTCATTGACTGCCTGTATGTTTCTGCTGCTATTTCGGCTTGTATCCCTTTGATATGTGCGATGGGGTATATCGGCGGCTGTGGGTGACGGGTACGGGTTGTGGGCCTTGCATTTGTACATACACGGTATGCTTGTGTGTGTACTCCATCCCTGCCTGGGGAGCTGCAAGTTACCTGTGTGTTGTTCTAGGAGTGTAGGTTTTGTTGATGTCGTCTGGTGTCGGTCCCGCCTGCTTGTGTGCTTCCTGCATGTATTCCTCCGTCACATCGGTAGTATATCTGCGGCTGTTCGTACGTGCCGACTATCCCTTGGCATTTTGTCACGGATATTTAAGGTCATTGTGGTCCTGTACTTGGGACGGCCTGTATGCTACCGGTTGCCACCTATTCGGGTGGCGATTGCTTGTTTAACACTCGTAGAACACACAGCGGTGTTTACGGGACGATACGTGTCCACGATCGGTGCCAGGGTAGCACATGCGTATTTCCGCGGTACATAACTATTGCTGCGTAATGTTGGCGATGTATCGTGTTGAAATTAACATATCGGCGCCATACATACGGTCATAGTTTGTACATGCGTCCTTTGCATCACATGTTGGCTATACTCCTGTGGTACATTCTGGGACATTTTCGCTTTGCATCATTTTATGTCGCCACGCGCCTAGCCAGTGAGGAGCTCTCAGTACTACTTTGTGGGTACTGCTGTACATATGCCTGTGGTTCCTATACTGTATGCCTACACATGTAATTCCACTCCGCCTGTCACATGTCACCTACATACACATTTTACAGTGGCACACACATTACACTCGCACAGCGGAACACACAACACCCTCACCTCACACATACACATACTGCCGCTTTCGCAGGGACGGTTGCACACAGTACCTACGTTGACCGCATCGCCGGTGGCGGTGTCTACCTCCGCCCTCATATCGTAAGAATATTACCCGCACATGTCCTGTTACTGTATCGTGGCCTGGCGATCATCCCGACTCACGAATATGCATTTAGGTGGGTTGACCTTTCCATGGGTGGCGTTCCCTGCTCTGTCCACCCTCCCGGATAGTCAGGTTGGCGTTCACTATGTTTACTATGTAGAGATTTCGCGTCTTACTTCTCTGTAACCTTGCATCCCTGTGATTCCCTGTTTAACCTGTTGTACATTATATCTGTGTATGTGTACATATATTTCTACGTGTGTAATGATATCTATCTCCATATCTGTGTATGCACATATGTACATATGTAGACACCTTGCGCCGAATGTGGCAGCATACGGCTACGCCATCTGCTGTCGGACCCGCGTGCGGTTGAGGTGTTGGCGTTCCATGCTCCGCTGGCTGTTGGGTGTGCAGTGTTTGGGTGCTACCTATGTTGGAGTCACACATGGGACCGCCCATACAGTACACATTACGGGCGGCCATGCTTGTGTGCCGTCCATTTCACTGTGTGTGCAGGTAGGGAGGTGTCAGTCCATGGGGCCTACGCTGTCAGAGTATGTGCTATACGTTCCCTCTTTGCCAAGGCATAGGCATATTGGGTACGCCTCCGTCTGCCTACTGGGGCTGGCACAGTGTGTTCATGGAGCTGAACGCCCTGTGCCTGTGCTTGCCTTGGCAGTTGTGGCAGGCTTGGTGGCCCTACACCATTATGTCCCTGCAGCAGCTGTTTCCGCAGGATCATATTATGTAGCATAGCACATACTATGAATATGTGGGCACATGTGCCTGGAGAGTACTGCAAGGCTCCACCGGATGTATCCAAGCACCGAAACCGTGATTTCAACATCCCAAACACACGCTCTATGATTATTCTGGTTTGTGCGTGTGCCTCATTATGGCATTCTTGCATGTGTGTGTGTGCATTTCTGATGGGTGTCATCATCCATGGCTCCAGTGCATAGCCAGCATCCCCCACAAGGTGACCTTGTGTGATGTCCCCCCTGGCGAATACCTGATACAGCTGTGAGGCATGCCAGATATGGGAGTCGTGGTAGCTTCCAGGGCTGCCAGCACACACATCCATGATAATGCCCTGTGCATTGCACATGACCTGGCAATTGATGGAGGGGAATCCCTTGCGGTTTATATAGCGTCTACCCTACTCCCCGGGTGGTGACTTGATTTCTATGTGCGTACAGTCTATCGCACCCAGTACCTCTGGGTATTGTGCCACACGGTGGAAGTGGCGCATATTGCTAGCCAACTCCTCCTGAGATCTGGGGAAGTATATATACTCATGGGCATGTCGTAACATGGCATCCAGAAACTGGTGTAGTACCCTGGATGCTGATGCCTGTGAGATGCCCATTATATCCCCGGTTGGCATTTGAAAGGTACCTGTTGCCAGTATTTGCAAGCTTACACATACCTTTGTGTCCACTGGGATGGGCTCCCCTCTGTTGTCTCTTGTTCTCAGGCGTGGCCGTCACAGCTCTGCTATTTGCTGTAACGTGTCCCTGTCCACCCTGTAACGCTCTACTATTTCCAGGTCTTGCAGCCCCTGGTAGGTCACCCTTGGTCTGAACACTCTCCTTCTCCTCTGAGGCCTACGGTAGTTGTCGGCACCCTCCTCCGCAACTCCGTCTGTCTCTAACACATGCCGATGCATCATGGCCACGGCAGCACATATACATTTTAAAAGTTCCCCGTGTGTTTACACCGTAAGGCGCAGCGTTTGGGAATACGCGCTGTGTGTTGTGTGCATTCCCACTTTATAGTGTTGTGCTGTACACCTGGTGATGTCATTGGGTGTGTCTGTGCTGCCGTATCTGTGGGTTATCTTCCGTGTTTTACCGTTGGCACTGCAACGCTGTTGCCTTTGGTGTTACATTACACTTGCCTGCATTGGTTTAGCTTTACACCTTACTTTACTGTTTCTGCACGTTGCACCTACTATTTCCTGGAGTGCATCCTGCAGGCACATGGCATCTCATGCATTTTGTCTGCCGCCGTTATGCTAACTCTCTACTTGGCTGTGCTGTATCGGTTCTTCGCTCTTTGCAATTCTGCAACATCCGCTACTTTCTTTGCATTCATATGCCTCCCCTTTCCCGTTTTGCGGGATTCTGCATGCAGAGTTGTCAGCTGCCGCCAATTGCCCTTCGTGGGTTGATTGGTGTTAATTGCTCAGTACGACTCCAATTACACTGCTTCCGCATTTCCTCATATTCTCCGCATCACCTTCCTGTATCCGTGGTTGTTGACGGAGCAGCCGTCACATGACTGGTTTGGGGAACGTAGTCTTCCTCGTGCACATGCATCTGTGCGCGCATTGTGTACTCTCAGTGCATCTATTTCCTCACATGCCGGTCCTGATGCTGTGATGTGCATTGTACAGCCCATGTTTGCTGGGCTCCAATGTGCTTCCTCCTACAGTGGCACACCCCTCTGCGATTGACATGTATTCCCTCTAGGCCACTCCTCGGTGTATTACCACTGCGCCGTTTGGTGCAGCCTTACGCCGGCGAGGGTTTTGCGATTCACTATTATCTGCCTCATTTGCATGGCATTGACTACTAATACATGGTTACGGCGCCGGACACCGCCGCCACTCCTTGGCAACCCTTGGGCTGTGGTTGTGGCTTTCCATGCATACTATGGTCTATTGTGGCTGTGATGCTGATGTGTCTTATACTGCTCTTTTATGACATTGTCATATTTTTTCATTGTTCCTCACCTTCCGCGGACATGTCCTGGGGTTCTGCTGTGGTTTTTGCGTACATAACATTTATGTCGTTATTTACATTTTCTGCATGTTTTCTTTTGACATTCTCGGTGTCTTTCCCCATTGCCATGTTGCACCAGTATGACACCTGACGTTGGCAGCCTTCCGTTACTCCTATGTCATGTTTGGATATATGTAAACCGTTTTTTTTGGTTTACATTGCCATGCTGTTATGCTACGCCTGCGCCACTTCGTGAATCGCTACTTGCCTTCATTTGCATGGTGCAACACCGCACATGGGGTGTTTAACATACCTACGCCGGAGGCGGCACAACTCAGGCGTACACCGGTGGTGCACGTGGGATTGGATCGTACCTGAATCGCTCGGCGGCCATGTCTGGCGTTGGGGCGCCTATGCCATGCGTGCGCCTGGCGCAAGGTTCATGAATCCCGGGGTTTATTTAAATTAAAATACAGTCAATGTACACAGTTCTGATCATGTTTTTAACAGAGTACAACCAATGTGCTTAACTCTTGTGATTTATTTATTTGGAATAAATTTCCACTGGACTTGAATTTGAATGGTTCTTGGAAGGCACAACAGCAACATATTTTGGATTGTTTGATTGCACTGTTAAGCATTTTTTTTATTACTGTTTTTCTATATTTTAAACCAATTAAAGGGGCACCCCAGGAGCACTGTCTGGTTTAGCAACATAAAGTCGGGCAGTAGGAAAAAAGAGGTAGAAAGTATCAAACCTTGAACTCGACTACAGGAAGCAACTTGCCAAGAGTTTACAGCCTTAATCTTCTGCAGTAACTGCCAGACCTTCACTTGTGTTTTTATTTTCTGATAAATCATTGAGGGATAAAAATCATTAAGGTTTATAGTCAGTCATTAATGCCAGTTTATTAGAGTATCATAGCTTTTGTTGTACAAATGTTCAGAAAATGCATTTTGCTTTAAAATCAGTTCTGTTAACTTTTTAAAGTGAATTAGAGTAGTTTGCCTATTACCGAACTCTGATTTTGCATATTATCACTGATTTTGCCTCATATGTATTCTCTGTTGCTCATTAGCATAGTTAGCATCAGTGGCACAACTAATAGTACCCTCCCTTTGCTACAGAAGGCTGTGGGTTCTATTCCCACACTAGGTATATGAATTCCTGACACTGAGACAAGGGGGTGCTGCTTTTCTAAATGTGTCATTCTTTGGATGAGTTGTTAAACAGAGGATCCATCTGCTTTAGTTGGTGGCAGCTCAGGTGGATATAAAAGGTCCCATGGCACCTATTGAAGAGTAGTGGACGTTCCCTGATGCCCTAGCCAAATTTCCCCTAATAGTATAAGTATCACCTTGGGTCTCCCCTGAAAAGAGGGCACTAGCCTAGTGGAACTAATGCAGTTAAAGTAAAATAAAACCTTTTTTTCTGATAAATAACTTAAGAATGCTGTCAGTCAATAATGCTAGTCCTTAGAGTTTCATAATTTTTATTGCTTAGAAAATGTGCGTTCATGCAACACTTATTGTTCTGTTAACATTTTGAGTAATTTGGAGTTTTCTGGTGCTTACATTAATGAACTGCTTCCTATAACCAATGGTGCAGGGTTTGAATCCTGTCACCTCTGTTTGTTGACTTTCAGCAAGTCACTTAACCAGACAGTGGTCCGGTGTTACTCCTGATAAGCAACACTTTGCCCTTTGGGTTTAACTGGTTGACAAATACATAAAATAATATTTTAAATTTGTCCCTTTTTGGCTTTGTCTCTAATTCTTAAACAAAGAACTTAAGAGATATAGTGGTCTATTCACTGTAAAATTTGTGGTTTCTTGTAAATTGTTGTGGATTTCAGTCACTAAATGTGAAGCATGTGAATTTCAGATTTTGTATCCTTCAGAAAATGCTTGATAATGCTAAGAGAAAACATGAGAATAATTTGTGTGTGTGTGTGTGTGTGTGTGTGTGTGTGTGTGTGTGTGTGTGTGTGTGTGTGTGTGTGTGTGTGTGTGTGTGTGTGTGTGTGTGTGTGTGCGTGTGTGTCTCTGTGGGGTGGGTGGTGCATCGTGTACTTTTTCCAAGTTGCTCTCAAGTGTCTAATGTTTGAAGAGCTGGGTGTGTGGTAAAATAATATATTATAGCTGCTACATAACCTTTTTGTCTTATAAATAGTGTAAAAGTAAAATGTCATGTTGTATCCAAGTGATTATTCTGGCAAACAAAGAAAGACTGGTGGTATCAAAGACTTAAAATATACAGTTTAACCATAGTGTGAGCTTCCTTCCTAGTTGTTAGTAAATGTGTTACATTTTACTCATCTTTCCCACATTATGCAATGTAGTACAGTATTCTGTATTTTGAAGATGGAAGGTTAACTATGGTTGTAGTTCCTTTAACTGGTTTGTTTGTTGATATGGTATTCATCCTGCTCTTACCTGATATGGTTAGAGCAGGAGGGGGTTGCCCATCTGAGGCCTAGGACATTTTTAACTTGAGCAGTTTCTTCTTGAGAGTTAAATGGTTAAAGAAGTGGTATATAGTTAAACAAGTATAAAGTAATATTTTCACAATCCTTTAAGCTCCCTCCCCAGTTGTTAGTAAATGCTCTACATTTTGCCTATTTGTTCCGCCTTATGAGAGGTAGTATAGAGTTCCATAATTTGAAGATGGAAAGTTGACTATGGCTGCAGAATTCTTTTACTTGTTGGACCTATGGATATTATGTCAAAACATACTAAACTGTCTGAAAATGAGATGCCTCAGACTAAGAATGTAAGGATATGTAGTTTTAATTATTTCAGTCATTAAAACTACAAATTTTTAAATGATTCTGTTGGCACTTGTTCATAGATAGTTATAATAGCATTTAGATTACTATGACTGCATGATTTAAAATCCCACATATCCAAAAAAGTATTGAAATCCTGGAATGGGTTATTGTTGTTAGACATTCCCTTTTTACTGCTAGCCATACCTCTGAATTATCTGGATTTTCGCTGAATGTCCCTGATTTTGCTTCATATGTTTTGTGCTGTTCCTCAGAACATTTTTGATTTTCTGGTAAATCAGTCATGAGTATAGTCAGTCAATAATACCAGTCATTAGAGTTTTAGTCTTCTTGTTCAGACATGCATATTGATGCAGAAGTTGTCATTCGCAGGAACAAATGGGCAATAGGTCTCTCACCTGTGTGTGTGTGTGTGTGTGTGTGTGTGTGTGTGTGTGTGTGTGTGTGTGTGTGTGTGTGTGTGTGTGTGTGTGTGTGTGTGTGTGTGCGTGTGTGTGTGTGTGGGGGGGGGCAAATAGGCTGACTAGGGGAACAGAAAGAAGGCTTGATTGCCATAGCAGATTAAGAACCAAGAAAGTTGTCCTGGTCTAGCTTGTTGCTGTTCTTCTTATAGCAGTAAACTGTAACCTTTACTGCAGTGTTTTTGTTAAAGCATAAACTGGAAGTATATCTGTGTATATAGGTAGGACATGTATCTTAGTAATTCCATTTCATACTAGGTGTAGCATGAGATACAGACAACAAAGATAGGTTAATATCAAATGATAGCCTCCACCCTTTAAATTAATAACTTTAAAGTCATAGTATTGTGTTTTAATAGAAATCTTGGGATACAAGAAATGAGGCATGCATTGCTGGAAGCTCTATCAACCCTTTATGTACCTGTTCATACAAAGCTGTGATAACATCCCAGTTAGTAGGCCAGATGTTTGTTCTGAAATGATAGCTGCAGGTAGAGATTCTTTTTTTAATGTGTTTATTCTTTTGCTAGGTGAGTAGGCGATCCAGCCCCTGGACCCTTTTCAGCCATGACCCAGGCACAGTGGCAGAGAAATTAATAAGATATGCAATAATAGTGCAACAAACATAAGGACATGTACAATAAAAATCACAGAACAGTGGCAAGGGAATAACAGCAACTGCAAGAAAATAACATATACAATCAAATAGAGCAAAGTAAAATCAAAACAAAGTATAGAAATGATGGACAAGATGAGCTCACTTAAAAAAATAACTACATTACTTCAGGATGAAGTAGTAATCAGTATTTAATGGTTAATGCATAACAGAAGATTAAAATGTGGTGACTACAGCCAAAGCTACCACATTATGACAAATATGGAGGAAGTGCCCACTGGGGGACTGTTTTTAAAATACATGGGACTTTTTACAAAATTCAATATTTTGCATGCTGCACATACTGTTTGGTCTATTATAAAGGAAGAACTTTTAGGAAATTGTTCAAAAAACTATATGAACTATATGAACACGTATGCAGTCAGAGGACAAGTTAGGAAAAATGCTTTATTTAAACACATTGAGATCTAATAAAAATTTTAACAGCCTTTTCATTTTTTTACTTTGTTTATTAATAAAACATAGCCTAATTCTAATTACATAGGCCTGGGGTGGAATACTTTTTTAGTTAAGAACATTGCATGCCTAGAAGTTACTAAAATAATAAAAGCTAATGCTGTAGATAACAAAATCTTTAGCTGGATTCACCTCATCCCATTAATAAGAAAATACACTTACCTTAACTTTGTTAGCCTTTTCACTGTTCATATTTCTTTTCTTTTTATCTTCCTTTCTTTAAACATATTTATATGCTCTGTAATTGTCTGTGTTATCTGTTGACTGCTAACAATTTCTCCTTTTTCATTTTTCATTTCTCTTATTACAGTTTTGTTCTCTTTCACCATCTTATTTAAAGAAATAAGAGGTAAGAGGCAAACAGCATGTGCGGCATGCAAAATATTGAATTTTGTAAAAAGTCCCATGCATTTTAAAAACAGTCCCCCAGTGGGCACTTCCTCCATATTTGTCATAATGTGGCAGCTTTGGCTGTAGTCACCACATTTTAATCTTCTGTTACACGTTAACCTTCAAGATCAAGAGGAAAAAAGTGGTCATTGTTCCCTTCTACTCGACACTCATTAGACCCATTATAGAGTACAATGCCCCTTTTGGAATGTACCTCACAAGACATCTGCAGCAGCTGGAAAGGCCACAGAAATACCTCACAAAGAGGATTACTGGCCTCAAACAAATGCCCTACACTGACCGCCTCAAACAACTCCAGCTTTACTCCGTAGCATATCACCTACTCCGAGATGATCTCTGCCTAACATATAAAGCTATGTCAAACCCAGAGCTGTTGGACATGCTACACATAAAGAAATCTCAGTCCCTCCGAGCTACATGTTTTAAGGACCTAAACCTTGTCATCACAATAAACAGGACATGCTGGATGGATAGATTCCTGTCCCAGAGACTTCCCATACTCTGGAACAGGCTACCCATCTATGTCAAGCAAAGTTCTTCATTAGCACTCTTCAAAAAAATCTTGATGAGTGGATGGGAAATAGGAAATATACCCTAGGGATCACTTCTGTGTCTCTGCTTGACAGTGGCACAGGAAAATAACTTTCTTGGGTGGCGTAAGCCAGGGAACCTTGTTGGCTAGGCTTACATAGGCCCTTGGGCCGATAGCCTAGTACCTACCTATGAACCTATAAAGATGGAGCTACTTCTGCCTTCTTTTCTTGCAAAAATATATTTGTTTAAACATTAGATTTTTGATCATTTCTTAATTCACTTCATATATCTTTTTTTCTTTTTCAAAATGTTCTTCTTTGTCCCTTATTATGTCTGAAAATGCTTCATTGCTTACTTATCTATGTTTCTTTTTACTTCTTTTCTTTTTTTGTCTTGGCACTCCAAATAACATTGTTTATACTTTTCTTTAAAATATAACCATCATTGTGTCTAATTATTATAATATTACTACATGCCCACATGATCTTCCCATAATTGCATGATCATTTCTTTCACTTCTTTATCCCATGCTTTTTCATTCAATGTTTTAATTCAATCTTCTATTTTATATATCCACTTCTTTCCTGTATCTCTATCCAAATAGCCAAATGGTCTGAAAAGCCTGTATTTAATATGTCTTCTTGTACCCCTTTTAGACTTTCTGAAATAATACAATAATCTGTCTCTGTTGTTAAGTATATATCGATTGTACATTATCCCAAATATATATTGTCCACATCTGATTACTTCTAACATTATATTCATATCACTGCCCTCTTTTTCTTCTTCTTAAATCACATTTAAAATCACCTAGTACTATTATATCTATATTTACACTTACATAATCTACATTTTTCTTGAGCATACCTTCTCTTTCTTTCTTCATGACATACAGTATGCATATACAGCAATTATTCTATATACATATTTTTTTCATTCTCAAGTCTACTATTGTTATTCTACACATTATTAACAAAGTAATATCAAAAATCTTCACTGATTTCTTGTATAATATTCCTATACTAGAACATATTTGTTTTCCTAAATTCCAAATTATTTGTCCTCCTATAATTTTTCTGTTTGTAATCTCTCCTCTTCTATTAACAAGCTCGTATTGTCTAATATAATCACAACCATATCTTGCATTATACACCATTCTAAGACAGCTATTCTTCTTGTTATATTTTTTTATACAATTTACATTTATTGATAGAATTCTCGGTTTGTTTTTCTCTATTTTGTACTTCCCTTGCTATTTTCTCCCTCTTTTTTATCCTTTCATACTTAAACCTATATATTTTCTTTTCCTATTCTTTATAACTTTTACTATAGTATTTTCTTCCTTTCTCTACTCTCCATCTTTCTTTTTTCTCCTACAAATATGTCTGATACTGCCTCATTTTCTTTCTTCCTGTTTACTTTCCTTTTGCTTTGTCTATTCTATGTACCTTCTTATTCTCTGCTAATGATGTTTTCTTGCTACTTCTCCTGTTTTTGTTCTTCCTGTTGTACTGTATTTATTTCCCCAATCTCCTCGTGTATATGCTCTTTACAATCCATCCATAAATATCCAATTGTTTTATATTTAAAACACTTCAGTTCACATCGTTTTGTATTGTGACCTACCGTACCACAAATATAATATTTCCTTTTATCACAATTGCTAATTAAATGATCATCTCTACCTGAAGAAACATATTTCTGTTGTCCTCAATATTTCACTGTGTCTTTGTTACCTTTTATATTTATCATACTTGGAATATGCACAATGTTTTTCATTTTCCATTTTTAATAAAGCATTACATTCCCAGTCCCCATTCCATGAACCCCTATTGTCATATATTTTAGTAACATCCATAACTTTCTTCCATACAGTCTAATATAGTCCTTTATTGTCTTTTTTTCAGTTTCAGTTTGGAATTGTACATAGATTTTCTTTTTTGTTTCTCTGTTAAATACTTGAAATACACATAAATAATATGGTTTACAGTTTTTCTTTTTCTCATATTTTCCCCACAACATTTGCACGCACTGCACAATTTCAAAAATAATGTCACAAAATGTATATTTATTAATATGAATAAAAGGTCTTACCTCTTTTGGAGTAGTGCCTAAAGGGGTTATTATATTATCCCAAATATCATACCTATCCATTCCTTTATTTTCTTTGTTGCTTACTTATTAAAAATTTATTTTTCCTTACTTCTGTTTTCTTTTCTTCTCTCTCTTTTCTTCCATTTCTTTCACTGTATCTGCTCATGTTCTTTTTTTTCTTCAACAAATCTTCTGCTTCTTCTTCTTATATTGTATCCATTATTTCTGCACACAATGCAGGTCTTCACTCTCTAGCTCAGTTTGCACCATCAAGTCTTGTAATAAATCAACCTGCAATCCTCCCAATTACAGGGTTGTAATAATACATCCACTGTAGACCTCATTCTCCTCACCAAACAAATTTTGCTAGAATAACTCTTCAGTGTCCTGTGAGGGTTTGACTACCTTCACCATCTCTCCCCTTGCATTACCAGCATCTCTTTCATCTGAAATTACTTCCACTTAACTACCTTCCTAGTACCCAAACTAACATCTGCACCACCATCTAAAGGCTTGACTGCCTTCTTCCTGCATATATCCTCCAAAAGCTTCTCACCTAGCATTCTCTCCAATCCATCCTCCACTCTCGCTTGGTCACCTTGCATGAACAAACTTGGACTACATACTTAAAGTACAGTATTGTCAGCTATCATTATTCTTGCTTCTCTGTGCTGCCAGTGTGCCTGAAATGTAAGCAGGAAGTACCACCATGAAAAGTAACTTAATCACACAAAAAATGTGTAGGGATATTATTGATATATACATTACATATCATTCACATATTTACATTATTTACATCTATTTACAAATCTCCATATATTATAAACTTCATTTTAAGCATTCCCTCCCCAGTCTTTTTATCCCCAATCAAAACATTATTTTCTCCAAAATCTTTGTCAGTCCATTTTCATAGGTTCATAGATTAGTACTAAGCTAACTACCCTTGCGAGCCATTTTAAGCCTAGCCAATTATCCCTTGTGAGACTCAAACCCTGCACTTTGTGTTTGTAAGGCAAGCACCTTAACCATTAGGCCACCCTCCCAACCCTCCATATAGTCCATGAAACATAAGATATTATTCTGTCCATTTTCTTCACTTCTTCCTGTTTTCATGCACCACAACAACCAAATTCTATTATGTCCATATTTATTTGATCATATTTAAACAAATTTTTCACCCTCTTATGTTTACATATTTCTTTCCACAAATTATTAACTCTTTCACAATTCAAAAACACATGCTCAGTAGTCTCAAACTCTCCATATTTATTACATATTCTATCTTGCTTTTTTGTATGGCATATTTGCTTTAACTGGCAGTTTCCTAATAGACAAAAATTATTACATTCTTTAATCTTTTTATAGTTATTATATCTTATCATTATGGCTTTTTTCTTATCTGTTTCTAAATCTTTGCATGGATCAATGCAATAACATGCTTTCATAATACTTAAGTACCATTCCTTTCTATTTTTCTCACATACATTATTTTTTTATTTTCCATAACACAATTGTGTTTTGATACTCTTTCATGTCTTCATTCACAATGCTTTACTTCTTTTTTTAACTTCCATTCCTTCTCACAGTTCCTTGTATTTATAATATAGCATCATTTCTATCAGGTTTTTATTTTCCTTCATAATTCCTTTTAAATACCTTATATAAAATTAAAAATGCTGCATATACTATTGGATTTATTAAACCCAGGCCTCCTTGCTTTTCTTTCATATATAGAATCCTTCTCTTGACTGGATTCAGTCTAGTGCCCCATATAAAAGAAAATATAATCATCATTACTTCCTTTTCATACTTAATATGAATCATATAGATGTTAGCAACATAAGCATTTTATTCTATTACCACGGTGTTCAACAAGTGTGCTTTTTTCTATAAAATCTATATGATTTCCAAAATTTAGTCATATAATTTACTTCTTTGAGTACATTATCCCATTGTTGTTGTCTGTATTCATTCCTTCCAAATATCATTCCCAATATATCTATATATTTTTATTGAACTCAAAACCTCCTATCATAACTTCAAAACCAAATCCTTTACTTTTCTCTTTATTTTAATTAAACCATTTTTTTTCATTTATACTTATTTTTTCATTTACTTTTCCATCCATACTTTATTTTTAACAATTAATACAATATCATCTGCATAATTATACATTATTGGCAATTGTACTTCCTTCATCATTTTGTATCCACTGCTACTTGACATTTCATTAATTTCTTTCACTATTACTTTCATAACTAATGAGAAAATTATACTACTATCTGGGCAGTCCTGCTTTATTCCCCATTCTATTTTTATTTCTTCCTGAATCCAGCCATTTACATTTAGATTCACATAGTTCCTTTCATAAACAGATGCTATTACTTGTAATATTTTTTGCTTACATTATGTGCCTGCTAAATTCCCCATAATGATTTATACTGAATATTATCATAGACTCTATTCATACCTGCTATCATAACCGTCACTTCTACATTTTTTTATATCATCAACTATTTCTCTTATTATCCATAATAACTCTTGACTTCCTTTTCCTTTTCTTCTGAATACATTTTGTTCATATATTTTATCCATTTTTTGCAATATTTTTGTTATTATTCTCATAAACATTTTATAATCTGTATTATTCAATGTTATAGGTCTCCAGTTTTTATCTCCTCTTTATTTCCTCTTTTAAATATAAATTGTATAACTCCTGTACATATCTTTCTCTTTAATTTCAGTTTCTAACCATTCATTCACAACTTCTATAAATATTATTTTTACCACTCTTTCATTTCTTTATACATAACATATTCAATTGTACCCAGTCCTGTTGCAGAATTCATGTTAATCTCTTTTAAAATTGCATTCAATTCTTTCATAGTTATTTTTTGTTCTAAATGCTCATTGTCTTCATTATTTAATTTTTCACCTTTATAAATTTGTTCTGGTTTCTTCTCTTTTATCAGATAATTCCAATACATATTCTTTAATTATTTTGCATATTCCTTTTTGCTGTCTTATTTGCTTACCTTGCTTATTTTTTAATTCTCATATTATTTTTATCATTTTACTCAAATATGATGCTACCTCTTCTTTCTTTCCTTGTAAACAATATTTTTATTTATATAACAAGTTGTTAATTTTGATTTCATTAATTTTATATATTTCTCTTTCTTTTTCATAAAATGATTTTTTTCTTCCCTACTAAGACTCTAAATGTTTCTTGACTTAATATCTTATATCTCTCATTTTCTTTTCTTCTTTTATTCCTTATACATTCTAAAAACACTTTTTTATATTTCTCTTTAAAACTTAAGCCATCAAAGAGTCAAATTCACATAAAATTCTCTCATAGTCATATATTTCTATAATTCCATAAGTTCTTTTTTCTCTAAAAAGTGACTTTTTTTGGTATTTCATTGTGGTTAATAGTAATTTTTCTAACTGCTTATTTCCTTTACATGATGTAGTAACCCTTTTTCAGCAGTCTTTCTTTCTATCCCTGTTATTGATTTAACTTGAACTCCTGCTTCTTTCTTAAGGCCTACTTGGTGCTGCCCAGGGGAATCAGTTTTAGTTAGAGGATTTCCTCTACCCTTTTTTCCTCTTCCTGTTTTACCGTTTAAGTTAGAGGCGTCTCCAGTTCTGAGGAGGCCAAGCAGTTTGTAACAAAAGGAGTCCCGGTAGATGCTATGGTGGTGGTCAAGGCCACTAAGAAGGAACTCGATGAAACTTCTACATCTGTCTACCTGCCGAATAAGGAATCTCATATGATGGACAGATACGGGAACTATATGTTTTCTTCAGCAGCCTTTACCCTTAGGTCACTGAACTACCTATCCCATTTTACTCACTTGCAGAGGGATCTCCTTAAGGAGTTAGGAGATATCCTACAAGGTGCTACAGCTCAGGGGTTATCTGACAAAATTAACTCTCAGCTTGCAACCTTAACCTCTATTACTAACTCATCCATGCACCTCATTTCCTATGATGCTGATGGAGTGAGTAGGCAGCAGGTACAGTAATAGCTCTGAGGAGACATTCCTGGATGCATCTTTGTGATTTTGCTGAACCCTTCAAGTCTTCCTTTGTTGACGCCCCTTTTGACGGCACATCCCTGTTCGGGCCAAAAGTGAAAGAGACCCTAACTAGGATTGAGCAGGATGGCAAGACCCTTTCTGCTGTGGGAGTACATTTTTCCACTCCAACAAGGCTCTATCCCAAGGGTCAGAACAGCAGAAAGATGCAGTTACAGAAATCAAAAAGGATCCTCGCCGGACACTCATGGTGATTTTTCCCCCAGAGACAGAGGGGGAAATAACAACAGAAGATGCCACCCACATGGCACAGGGGGTCCGCAGAACCAGGGTAACAGAGATATGTTCTCGGGTCAATCCTTCCAGCGCTCCTGAAAGGAGGCCTGCCTGCCCACCTCTGGAGGCAGTCAGGGGGAGATTATCACTGTACCTGAAAGCCTAGCTAGGCTTAACTCAAGACCAATGGGTACAGCCCATCATATCCAGAAGACAGAAAATTTCTTTCTCCCATTCACCACTCCTATCAAAGTCCATCCCAGACATTCCACCCAGTCAAAGGAATCAAACAACCTTAGAGATCCAAAGGCTGCTAGAAAAAAGAGCCATCCAAGAAGTCCCCACAGACCAAGTTGGATCCAGAATTTACTCAAGGTTGTTTTTAGTTCTGAAGAAGATAGGGGACTGGAGACCAATTCTAGATCTCAGCAAACTAAACAAGTCGGTCAAAAAGACAAAGTTCTGGATAGTAACAGTGCAGTCTATACTCCCTTTTTTGGGACAAGACAATTGGATGTGCTCGATAAATCTTCAGGATGCATACTACCATATAAAGATGGTCAGGCAATCCAGAAGGTATCTGCACTAACGGCTGGGAGCCAGTCATTACCAGTTCAGAGCTCTGTCCTTTGGTCTCACTACAGCCCCCAGAGTGTTTACTAAGTGCATGGCAGTAGTTATGGCTCACCTGAGGCGTCAAGGATTCAGGCTGTTTCCATACTTAGACGACTGCCTCCTAACTGCCACCACCAAGCATCTACTAACCAGAACAAGAGACTCCACCATTCATCTCTGCTCTCAGCTGGGTATTACAGTAAACTTAGAAAAATCTGCCTTGTTGCCATCTCAGCATATTACCTTTATAGGGGCAGACTTAGACGCAAGAAATATTGTGGCAAAACTGCCTCATGAAAGAGTACAAATTCTATGCAACCAAGTCTCCATACTAATCAAGAAAAAAAAAGTACAAGCCAAATTTGTCCTCAAAGTCCTAGGTTCAATGGCAGCGACAATCACATTAGTTCCATTGGCACATCTACATATGAGAAAATTACAATGGCTTCTTTTTGCCCAGTGGTCTATGCAGAAGTTGCCTGTGTCTCACAAAATTCTCATCATGAATACCTGCAAGAAAGATCTACAATGGTGACTTCATTCTGACCAGGTAACTATAGGCAGACCATTTGTACTTCCCCACTCCATAGCCACAGTGGCCACTGATGCTTCCCAGATAGGGTGGGGGCATTATCTGGGACAGACAGTCCAAGGGACTTGGCAGGAACATGAGAACCATTTGCATATAAATGTCCTAGAGAGGAGTGTGGTGCTTCTGGAATTGCAAACATTCCACAGCTCTCTACCGACAGGTACTATTGCAATTCAAACAGACAATATGTCAGTGGTATGGTACATCAACAAGCAAGGGGGAACCAAATCCTATACCCTATGTCGGGAGGCTCAAAGGGTATGGCAATAGGAAATTTCTTCTCAATGTTTTCTGACTGCAACGCATATCCCGGGGAACTCCAACTTAATAGCAGACAGGTTGAGCAGAGCAATCCTTATGCCTCATGAGTGGTCTCTGAATCAAAAGATTGTGAACAGAATTTTTCACAAGTGGGGCCAGCCTTGCTGCGATCTATTTGCCATATCCATCAACACCAAATGCAGCAGCTACTTTGCCCTAGTCCCCCCTCTGGGGGAGTCATCAAGGGATGCACTTGTGCATGATTGGCCCCTGGGACTTCTGCATGTCTTTCCCCTGTTTTTATTAATACCCAAGGTACCCCAGAAAGCCAAGCCATTGAGCTGCAAACTAATTATCATTGCCCCTTACTGGCCTCGACAAATATGGTTTCCCTTCCTATGACCCCATCTTCTGGAGGAGCCCTGGATCCTGGACTCAGTGCCAGACCTCCTGACTCATTCAGTCAGGAACGCTCCACCCCTCCCTTCAAAATCTCAAGTTGACAGCTTGGTTACTCCACTTCCAGTCTTAGCCAGACTTCCAGATTTATCCCTGGCAGTAAAGCACATTCTAGTTTCATCACACAAGAATACAACTAGGAAACTTTGTGCAAATAAATGGAAGAGGTTCTCTTATTGGGCAGACAGAAACAACATAGATCCATTTACAGCTCCTGTATTTGTGATTCTTGAATTCTTAATGGAAATTTTTGATCAAGGTGCAGCAGCAGCCATGGTAAGAGTGCAAATAGCTGCTATTTCAAATTACCATGTTGGAGACATGGGGTCGAACATCATGTCCTATAGATTATGCAAAGCCTTTCTCAGGGGTACTTTTTTTCTAAGGCCTCTATTAAGACAGCCTCCTCCTCTGTGGGACCTTAATTTGGTATTATTGTCCTTGACCTCACCCCCCCCCTTTGAACCAGCCTCCTTGTGTTCACTAAAGTTCTTATCTTGGAAGACAATCTTTTTAACAGCAATTACCTCTTCTAGAAGAGTATCAGAATTGCAGGCTCTGTCTATTCGTCCTCCCTATTTAATCTTTCATAAAGACAGAGTTCCCTCAGAATGAATCCTTCCTTTCTACCAAAAGTTTGTTCCGAGGCCAATTTGAACCAGTCTATTGAGTTACCTCTATTTGTGCTAATTATGGCAACAAGGCAGAATACAAGCTTTATCAGTTGGATGTGCATAGACAACTACGTTTTACATACATAGGACCAAAGAATTTCGAAAATCTGACCGACTCTTTGTGTCTTTTTCAGACAACAGGAAAGGTGTTGCAATTTTCAAAGGTCACCTTATAAAAAGGCTCACAGGTACCATCACTTATGTCTATAACCTGCATAACAAACAGCTGCTAGGCAAAATTGCAGGGCATTCAACTAGAACCATGGATAATTCTACTGTGTTCCAAGCTAAACTTCCTTTGGACTCAATTTGTGCAGCTGCCACATGGGTTAACCTTCATACCTTTATTACTCATTACAAAGTAGATGTGGCCTCCTGGAACAGGGCTTCCTTTGGATACACAGTTCTGAAGAGTTTATTCCCTTGAGCCACCCAAGATGAAGGTGCTGGGGATGCTGTTCCAACCAGCAAGAATGAATTCGAGATAGGACAACATAACAATAAGAAGTTATGTACACACCATAACGTTCCATGTTTGATGTCCATGATCTCACCTTCATTCTTGTGACCCACCCTCTTTTCCCCCTTCCGAGAGGATTGGGAATTTGTGTTGGGTGTGGCTTGTAAGTATAAATGTAATTGATATGGGCATGGGTGGGAATGGGGGTAGGGTAGGGGAGCGGACTGAGCATAGCGAAGGGAGTGGGCAGAGCCAGTAGTCCAAAACTCTGGACGGGTCGGGGGACTATCAGTGGTAAGTGAAAAACAGCTTACTGCTATAAAGTTATAGCCTGTGTAGGTAAATTTATGGACTCATTAGTAATGAAAACCGATAAAGTTGCAGGTTATACAGCATAAACAAAATGGCCAGTTACAGAGCTTTGATTAATTGTATTTTTAATTCAGGAAGTTGGTGACTGATCGGGAAGGGTAGGGAGAGGTGGATGTTACACTTAAGAGAAGAGGGGTAGTAGATTTTAATAAGTTAGCAAACATGGGGGGATGCTAGCCACTTTTCCGTAATGCAGTGCTAAAACTTGCTAAAGTCCCTCTACAGTAGTTAAAAACTGTTACTATGTTAGTCACATAAAGCTCGAGAATTAAAACATACTTCCTAGTTACGCAAAAATGAATAACAATAGAAGATTATAAAACATAAGGTACATATAACAGTTACGAAAACAGGCATGTAATGGAATATGGTGAGTTAGAAAATACAGTAATCTGACAGCTAAGTTTGTTACAGTACAAAATGCTACCCTAACATGCAAGTTTGATAAAAAAATATTACTGCCACAGAAATAATATAGATACAATAAAGTAATATTTCCTTCTGGCAATAATTCTAGTATGGTACAAACTGTTGGGAAAAATAGTATTAGAACATAAGTAATAAAAGTCACTAAATTGTAAGTGAGCTTTTGAGGTACATATTTATGTATAAGAGTATTATGTACATGTGTATGACAGAAGTTGGAAAATATTCATTGGTGCAAGTTCTAGGAGATGCTGGCTATGGAGGTGAGTTAAAAGGAAATAAACATAGCAAATGCTTAGTCAGTTTTTGCAAATAAATAAAGGCTGCGAAGAGGTGACCTGTTTCTGGCACACAAGGCATCTTCCAATTTATTGCACATCAGCAAGTCGAGTGGGATCAGAAATATTCAGTCTGGGGATCTAAACTTCTTCTGCAACATCAACAGAATGGTTTGGAGGGACAGGTATATTTTGCAGAGGATACCATTACTGTAGAACAAACTCTCCATACACATAAAACAGTGTTATTCCCTGTCCATATTTAAGTACAACTTAGATCTATGGATGGGAAACAGAAAATGTAATGAACACTGGCAGCTCCTGTGTCCCCTCAAATTATCTATGGTATGATCTGAGCTATTCTCATTAGTGGTAATATATAATTATCAGCCACGGGATGGGTAAAGCCAATCTATAACCAAATGGGATAGGTTGTCGGGCACAAAAAGGGAAACTGGCTAGGCTTAAAATGGTCTGCAAGGAGAGCTAGCCTAATGTTTACCTATAAATTTATAAACAAATAAGGCTTTCCCATGGACAAATTTACACAATTTTAATTTGGCATTACTCTAGGAGAGTTAAATTTGTTGATGCTTGAAAATATATTTATGTATGTTGTGCATATAGATGGTTGCTACTCTTTTGTTGACATATTCCTCAGTAAAGCTAAATACTTACGCTAAAATTTTTCTCAGTTGTTCATTGAGATCATTTGCACCATTACATAACAGTTTAACATGACTTTCGAGAGCATCTGCCTTCTGTGCTCTAATTATAATGCCTGCTTCTCCCTCTGTTGTGACACTGGCTGGCTCAGAATGAGGACAATTTAAGATTGCAGCAGTAGCTTTGCAATAATGACTGGAGGCTGTCAGTGCAAAGTGTTGATAAAACATACCAAACACTTGCTGATCCACATTAGGGGCAAGGTAAGTTGGACTCAGCTGCTAGTAACATATTTCAATGTTATTTTTGAAATTTTCAGAAAGTCAGACCCTAAAATCCATAGCTCAGTTTATGCAACTGAGTTCATACATTTACATAAATTAGAATGCATTTAATGATTATGAAATCAAGGAAACTTAGATGCAGTATTTGCCTTTCAGTTTCTGAGCTGGAGATGGCCTTAATTTAAAAAGTGAGTGAGAAGCCCCCATTCATTCAGTTGCAGCAGTCTGCTTCCATTTATTATTATTACCCAAATATTCATTTAACATCTTTCACTGTAACGTTGCTGTCTTTAATACTATAGCCTGCTGAGTGTTCAAAAGAAAAATGGTATATTCTCTATGGAGTCAGACACAGTATAACCCCGTACATAACATGTACCCATTTTCCATATTACAACTTCAAAATAATTTAAATGAATTCTTCACAGATCTTAGATATACATGGCCATATTCCAAGAGCTGATCTCAGTGTAAGTCTGCTCTAATTCCAAAAGACTTGCTCTTTTTAATTTCTCCAAGTCTTTTGGGTTTCTAATACCATGACAGGAATGGACCTTATTCCTAAGTCAAGGTACAATTAAAGTACATGAAATTAGTATTATTTCAGTCTTTGATGTCAGCAAGTAGTGCTCTTCGCAGCACCTGCAATGTGCTCAGTAATGACTCCTTTTGCTGTTCGTATGGAGTTACATGTATTGGTAGCATATCTAAATACAATTGTAAATTCTTTTTTATGAGACCTGTTGCTCCTACTACTATTGGATCTGTCTAGGTTTCTTTCTTCCACATTGCTCTCATTTCTGCCTACAATCCTGATATTTTATGACTTTGTGTCTCTGTACGCAAGACACTGTAGTCACTGGGTCTACTCTTGTCTTCTTTTCATGAACCACTATATCCGGTTTTCTAGCATCTATCTTTTGAACTGTTGGTAATGGATGATCCTATGTGATGCAGACTTCTTCATTTTCTATGATGTTTTGTAGCTCATGTTTCCAGTGTTTTTCAGTTACTTCAATACCATAATGTTTGCACAAGCCCCAGTGCATCAGTCTCGCCACATTATTATGCCTTTCAGTATACAGTCCTTCTGCTATTAGTATGTCGCAACCAGCAATGAGGCGTGCAACTGTTTCAAGTTCGGTTTTACAAAACCTACATTTGTCTGTTTCTCCCACATGTTCAATTGACTTTATAAACCAACATGTACGCAACCCACTATCTTGGGCCACCAATATTAACCTCTCATCTCTTGGTTTAAATTTGCCTCTCCTTAACCACTCCTGTGTTCATTCCTGATCAACATGAGGTTCTTTCACAAGTTTTCTATACTTGCAACTATATTTATGCTTTTTCCACATTTCTTGCCTTCTCATCTGATCCTTCACCTTATATTCTTTTGTTTTGTTTTTTCGCACATTCAGTTGCTGCCTGAATTTTATCAACTTCTGATTTGAATTCCATTCCTGCTTGACTCCAATAAGCTTCTGCTAGAGTAATCAGAGAAGTCATCTTAGATTTAATCTCCTCATATTTCAAAACTTTTACTATGTTTGGGTCTTGTGAGGTCAGCAGATATGTGTGGAGTCCCACGATTGCGGATCTATACATATAATCAATTTCAAGGAGGCCCATCAATCCTTCAGAATGGGGAATATATAATCTTGGTATGCCCTGATTTTTATAAATCATTTGTTGAGCATGAAGCATCCTTCTTCTTTTCCTATCTAATCTATCCAACACATGTTGGGGCCAGTCAATAACTCCAAAACTGTAAGTTAGGACAGGAAGAGCAAATTGGTTTATAGCTTGAATTTTATTCCTAGATGTCAGGGCTGTTTTCAGGATTACTTTAAGTCTTCTGAAGTATTCCTTACTGAGTTTTTTCGCATTTGTTCATGTTTTATTGTTGATACGTCATTGATTCCCAAATATTTATACACTCCTTCTTGCTCAAATTATTTTATATCACATTCTTGTCCCAAACTGATGTTTTCCTGCTTTAAAGGTTGCTTTTGCACATTTATCAAGACCAAATTACATTCTTATATCATCTGAAGAAGTTTTGACAACTTGGAGTTGTACTTTCAGTTCCTCATCTGATGAGCTATACAGTTTTAAATCATTGACAAACAGAAGGTGAGAAGTTTTACAGTTTGTTGTTTTCTAAGAGCCAGATTATAGCCATGGCCTAAGCTGTTAAATAAACAGCTTAATGGATTAAGGGCAAAGCAGAATAATAACAGTGACAGAGAGTCACCCGGGAATATCCCCCTTTGAATTTTTATCCCTGGGATAACAATTTGTCATTTATCATGGCTTAATTGTAAAGTGGTCTACCACTGTTTCATGGTCACTGTAATGTAGTAGATCAGCGTGGGGTGTAGCTTATACATTTTTAAACACTCTTTTATCTGGGTTCCTATTACGCGATCAAAGATGTGTTCTGTCAAATGCATCTTGATTGACTGTAAAAGAACAAAAAGGCAAAATAGTGAAGCAACTTTTAAGCAAATTCTTTCCCTGGGAAAAAATTTGCTTGGCCGCTTCCATTATTTTGCCATTTTCGGCACTGTAGTGTGATCTCAGAGTTGGTATTTTTAAGTAGGGTAGGTTTGCCCCCCACATTATGTACTGTGTTAAAGTTTTTTTTTTTTTTTTTTTTTTGGAACAGCAATTTTTTTTCCCTTGGAAAAAAATCGCGGTTCTGGGGTTTCGACATTGTAAGCTTTCACTTACATGGGGCCGATTAATCATTGTTCGCTTATTTAAGCATTCGATAATATAATATAGACCCTTTTATCCATACTATCAAATGCTTTTTAATAGTCAATCCATGCCATACTTAGATTCTACCCCTTTTTACAGTTCTCCACTATGAGTTTATTTAATAGCAAATGATCCTTTGTTCCATATGACTTTCTTTTATTACCCTTTTGTTCTGCCATAACTGAGTTTTCTTCTAAATGAGTATAAACTCTGTCGGCATCATTTCCCATGTATAGTATATATGTTGTCGGAAGGCAAGTTATTGGTCTATAATTTTTAGGGTAGCTTGCAGGTTCACTCTTAAGTAGGAGCATTGTTTTTCCTGTTGTTAGCCAGGTTGGTGTCTGTTCTGGATGCACATATAGATAGTTCTTACTCATGGCCAAATCTTCATGCAAAGATATTAATACTTTTAACTAGAAGTTAGGTACTGCATCTGGACCTGGGGTTTTCCAATCAGAGGCTTTTCTTAACTTTGTTTCAGTCTCTCTAGCTGTTACTTCATCCCATTTCATATCCTGTACCTTCAGACTTCTTATTCTTTCTTTTACTGTTATCCATTTAGCTTCTTTGTTATTTTCGACAGGATCTTCATAGATACTTCTCCAAAATGTATCAATTTCCTCTTTTTTTTGGCGGTCTTTCAATTCTTTTTACCTTGTTTCCCAATTCTCTATAAAACCTTTTTGGGTCATCAATAAATTGCTTATTTTGCACTTTTCCTTTATATTTATCTTCGTATCTTATATGTTTTTCTGCCTGTGCTGAATTTTTTAGTTTGTTATTTGTGATAGTACATGATAGATCCTGGTCTGTTCTCATATTGCACATTGCTTTTATCACATCTTTAATATTTTTGTTGATCTGTTCCCTCATCTACAGTCTTCTAACAGTGACACTTCTTCTCTTAATTGCTTTATAATTTTCTCTGTTCGATATTTCCATGATGGTATTTGATTTCTCCCATTCCTTTCCCTTTCTAACCTGAGTTTTTGTGGAAGAACTTTATCAGTTATTAATTTAGCTGCACAGTAATATATCCTGTTTACTTCTGTTATATCGCATGGATCTCTATGAACAGTCCTAATTACTTGTTCATTTGTTTTATCAGACTTCTGACTTTTTGAGTTTTATTAACCTTCTGCAATCTATTTCTTTCATTGATCTTGATCTATCTCTCCATGTCTATTAAGTCAAGCAATTCTTCTCTTAGCTCATTTTCTTCCAAACTGAGGGCACATCCCTTGTTTTCCAGTTCCTGTGGGCATTCTATAGAAGGTTCTATAGCATCTTCCTGTGACACAGTCTAATCAATTTCATCCTGTGCCGTCGGTTGCTCTATCATATGGGAACTCAATGGCCTATAACTCCTCAATATTGACTGCATCACAGTTTCCTCTTCCTTCCCTTGCTGTGCAGCTTCAAGTGAACATTTATACTGGTTTCCTGTGGAAGGCTCCAAATTATTTTCATATGGCACCTGACGAATTGCTTCCTGTTCCACTGGTTTCCCCTTAATTTGGATATCCTTTACTCTATCCTGTTGTGGTACTTTCTGAATTAGATTTTCTACACTAAATCCTTCACTTTGCAGGTACTCCATAACCTCTCAGTGTAAGTGATGTACTGTGGTGTAAGGCCTGTTTATAAACAGGCTTGCACTGGGGGCAAGATTCCTAAAGACCTGCTGTCAGCCTGCTCTCAGTTTAAATGGTCAATTACACTAAGAGCAAGTCTTTTGGAACTGGAATCACAGTTTGCATCAAAGCATCTTTGCTAGTGTTTGTGGAAGATTATATACTATATGTCCCATGTCAACATAATGCAAAGTGACTGAAGTCTCACTTGTTCCTCCCCTCTTCCTACCATATTGCTGCATTCCAACAGTAAACTCTACCAACATCTATTACTTTGTTAGATTCCCTTAATGCTTTTAAATCCTCACTAAAAAGCTACTACCTTAACAACCCTACATGTCCTTGCTCCCTTAATAACAGACCCCATAATTTTATCCTTATTACTCTCTCTGTCCAAAGCTATAACCAATCACTAACGACCAATCCACCTACTATTTCTCCCTAACCCATGCCCTGGTTTAAAAAAAAAAAAAAAAAAATATATATATATATATATATATATATATATATATATATATATATATATATAGTGGCTACTGGTGTATATCTTAGTTTTTAATGTGATGTACTTAAGTTGAATTAAATATAATTTATTTTTTTCTACAAAATGTCTTTACCTTTGCCTCTGTGATAAATAGAAGGTGCTACAGAGTTTGTAAAAAAAGGTTTGCTATGATGTGACAATTATTGTCTATATTTTTTATATAGTTTAAAGTCTTTCTTTCTAAAATTGTATAACTACCTATCTACTGTAATCTGATGTTGTTATTTTATTCACTGTGGAGTTTTTTTCCCCGGGCTTCCACTGAAAATGGGTTTCTGGTCCAGTGGACTTTCCCAGTCAACAAATGTCAAAATCTCAAAATCTCAATAAACGTGTGTGTGTGTGTGTATATATATATTTGTTTAATTTTTATTTATTTTATTTATTTATTTTATTTTATATGTGTTTGCTGCGGATGTCTGGGCTAGTAGCCCTTTTTCAGTGGAGGCCTGGGGAGAAAAGATCCACATGTATAAAAAAAAATTAAGTTCCATTTACATAAGAAGTAATATTACAATAGAAAAGCACTGTATGAAAAATAACAATTCCACACACACACACACACACACACACACACACACACACACACACACACACACACACACACACACACACACACACACACACACATATATATATATATATATATATATATATATATATATATATATATATATATATATATATAGATATAATAAAACAAGAGATGATGTTGATACAGCAAGAGAAAATGTTTGTAAAAATGCACATTTGCATACATATGAGGTAATATTGCATAATTTGATTTTTGAAGTTGGGACAGCAGTAAAATTCCCTTAACAATGTATAGAATACTTTTATACCAGGTTTATCATATACAGTTTGAGGGCAAAAGAAAAACAGATATGCAAAGATTATGAGGAGCATTCTCATTGTTACTATTTAGTCACCAGGGTATATAACAACAACACTGAAAAAATGAGGCAATACATTTTCTGGTCATATTGATATTATGTCAGTTATGTAACCCTAATACTAACTTTTCCACTTTTCCAAAAATATCAAATAGCATCTTAGAATTTCAGTAACTTCTGAATGCTGAGGAGATCACAGTGGCCAAACATCAGACTCCGAAACAGTACTAATTTTTTATAGTCTATTTCTTTCAAAACAATTAAACAAATCCCAAATATTCAGAGGAATTAAACTAGAATGAAAAATACACAGGCAAACAAATAATGCAATACAAAAATGGCATTGCCATGATAAATCAATAGAAACCAGTTGAAATGCAGCACAGGAGGTACAAGGGCATCCATTTAGGAGTTAATGAACTACAGGCTGTCCAGCTGCTGGAAATCTGGAACTGCTGGAGTTGGAATTAAAAAGGCAGCAGAAGTAATTATTCAGGACTTGCTGGCAAAGAGAGATCAAACATATGGGCTAACATCAAGCAGAGCTGTAATATAATGAAAATTAAGCCTCAGACACATTATATTAAGAGCTAAAAATAGCCTTTAGATCACCCAAAGGAGAACAAAATTCTCTTCTTGCCTTAAATAAATGAGGACTAGGCTTCATATTAAAATTATTGAAAGAAAGACTACATGATAGAAAATACTTCATTCTAACTTAACCTCTTTTTGAGACTACTAGAATATAGTAAACAGTGCAGAAGTCGGGATCACAGAGTTTATGAGAATAAATGTAATGGGTATTTTTCTAATGTAATTTTATAGAAGTTTTTGTTTAATTAATGAACAGAACATATAAACTGAATGAACAATAGAGTATTAGTACAGATCTAGTAAAACATAAAGCAGCTTAAGTAATTATTTGTTCAAAGTTAAACTTAAATTCAACTTTAAAAACAATAAAGAAAGAAAAAGCAAGGATACAAAAGGAGTAAAGTAGAAACTATAGCTAGAATAAGTAAAGTCTTGTGATGTGCAATTTGTGGCTGTAATTACTGCCCCTACAGAGTGTAACTTTGTAGGTATGTAATATCTGAGGCCCATAGTGAGATATGATCAAAGCTGGGACTACAGCATGACCACAATGATCTGTACTGTAAAGGTATAGTGTAAAAACACTGTGTAGGCCACCAGTATGCCACACAGTATGCAGGATCACATAACAATGAAAAAGGCAGATAATAATTAGCAAATCTCGACTTGTGATACAGTACTACTGTATCAGAATGGATGTGTATAATTGGTCATTGTTCATGTGAACTACAGTTTAAATAAAGGCATAAAAAGTAAGTAAGAAACAAACAAACATTCTAAAACTTGAACAGATCATTGTTAGATGATACAGTGGAAGCAATATATGTAGGCAATTTGATTACACCAGTATTCTCAATAGCATACCTGTGATTCAGTGAAATGATGGGAAGTTGGTGTAACAATACACAGTGGCACCACATCCAATATATTCCAACTGCCCCTGAGTTTTAGATGACTCAGGTAGTGTTGCCTCTGACACAGATGGTATGCCATGTGAGAAAAACAGGTACTAAGTAAAGATGTAATGGGAGCAAGTAAAGGAAGGCATGAGAGACATGCAGCAGTGTTGATGACAGGCAACACAGCTACTGCGAACAGTAAAGTAAGTGCTACAAATATGTAAAGGGTGTTTGGAATACATACAGCTATATATCTCTGTACCTGGGTGTTGGTGTCCTGTACATATAAGTTTACAGGAACAGTATGAATCCTGGGCAGCTGTGCAGTGCTGCAGTCAGACGTGCTTCTTTACTTGTTTTTATGCATGGAGCACCACAATTTCACTCCAAAAGTGGGATAAAGACAATCTAGTTAAGCATCTTTCTGGTATTAGAAAGGTGTTAGCAAGCTTTTGGTAAGTATCTCTAAACACTGTTAAGATTCAGTCTCACACTGGGGATGGACAACAATCAGTGCTGCCCAGCAAAGAATAGTGATAAAAGGTTTGTTAGCTGTAAAAGCTGTTACATACTTTGCTGTGCCACACTTACAAACAAAAAAATGTGGCAGACTGGAATGTCCAACAGTTTTTGAAGTGGCTTGTTCTTCAGAGGCAGTAGCATAACTAGGGCAGGGCGAAATGGGCAACTGTCCCAGGTGCAAAGCGTGGGGGGGCACGATTTGTGTATCCCAATCTTTCTTTAACTCAATACGGATTTTAAAAACCTGTATTGCATTTATGGTGAAACCCGAGTGCTGTAGCACTCCATGTGTGGTATAAACTGTAGTAACTGCATGCTACATTGTAACTAAAATCTGGGCACTGTAACATTCCTGCAGGCAGGGTATAAACTGTAAAAACTGTCTGCTACATTTGCAGCAAACAGTTTGCTACAGCTTATAAGAAGTATTTCTTTTAAGCAAAACATGATAACTATAGCACTCCTTACAGGCAGGCTAGAAAGTATTGCAACTTCTGCTACTGTTTCAACCCTGTCTGCACGAAGTGCTACGGTCACATCACATACTGGGATTCAGTGGTCTGGATACTGAACTCCTGTAGCCTGTAAACAGTCACTAAAAAAAGGTGTTTGTACTCTTAAGCAGCCAAATGGTGGATATTCAGAGTTTAATATTACAATAGTTTTATTTATTTTGTTTCAGCTTAGTTAGTCAGAGAGAGCAGACAAGGATGTCAGCGGAGGATTATGACAAGCTGACAAGGAACCAGTTGGCTGAGATGTGCCAAGCCAAAGGACTGGTGCATACCGACTTGATTGAAGGGGAAATTATTGCAGCCTTAATCACAGCTGCAGCACAGACCAGCATCCAGGAAGACAATCAGACTAGCCTTAGGGATGTACAACTCTCAGAAAATGGACAGTTCATTTTTTCCACAGAGGACTTAAAAATCCATCTGGAGTTAAAGATACTTGAACTGGAGGTCAAACAGTTAGAACTAAAATCAGAAAGACTGCAGTGGTTGGAGGTCTTAGAAGATTCAGCAGAGAGACTGAGACTTCTGGACGCCGAAGAAAATGAGAGGCAGAGGCAACAAGAAAAGGAGATGCTGACTCTTCGCCAGGATCATGGAGATAATGGAGAAGGGAATAACCGAACCTCAGAAGCAATAAAGTTCAGTAAATTTCTTCCACAATTTACAGAGGGGGATAATTTTGATAGTTTTATTCATATGTTTGAAAGAGTATGTAAACAGTATAACATTGACCAAGGGCTCTGGGTATGGTTCCTGACCCCCTTACTCCATGTAAAGCTGTAATGGCTGTTTCTAAATTGTCTGATACTGATTGCTTAAATTAATATACTGTGAAAAATTGTTTGTTAGAGTGTTTTAAGTTAACACCTGAAGCTTATAGAAAAAAGGTTTGTGAGCATAGGCGCAAGGCAGATGAAAGTATGTGTGAATATATTGCTGAGTTAAACACTTATTTTCATAGGTGGATGAATGGGTGTCATGTCACCACTTTTGAAGAGCTGGCAGAACTTTTGGTGAGGGGACAAGCCCTTAACACTTTTCTGAGGACATGAGAATCTGGTTGGCAGATAGAGAATGTAACACCATAGATAAGTTGGGGAAAAAGGGAGACCTATACCTAGCAAGCAGGGCATTACAGCACAGGAAAGAGATAACCAGTGCTGCACACGGGTCTAAGGGAACCCATGGTGGGCAGCCTAAACCACCCCAACAGAGTCCACCAGTAACAGGGGAAGCTATTAGTTCAGGTACATGGCCAGGATCAAGGATTAAATGTGTTAAATGTAATCAGTGGGGCCATGTAGCATATAGATGTCCACAGAGTCAAGGTGGGGAACAAAAGGTGGGGGAGCCAGTAAGTGGGAATGACATAATGCCAGCAGTAAGCTGTCTGGAGAGAAAAAGGGTACCAGACTACCACAAGAAGTTATATCCTATCTTAGTAGATGGGAAACCTGCCACTGCTAAGAAGGACACAGCCTCTGACCTAAGCATTGTGAAGCCTGCAATGGTTAAAGAGGAGAACTACTTGCTTGGGCCATCTACTCCAGTCACAGCTTTAGGAGGGGCCCCATTCCAAATACCTCTGGCTAGGGTTCACCTTGACTGGGAGGGTGGAAAAGGAAGCAAGCAAGTAGGTGTGTTTGAGGATATCCCTGCAGATGTCCTGATAGGGAATAATTTTGATAATGCAGTACCTTGTGTGCATGCAGTTACATGCAGTCAGGCTTGGAGACAAGCATGTGGGTCTGGTAGCCTCAGGAGGACCCAGACAGACTGCAGACTTGAAGCCTGGACTGGTGAGGTGGCTACTTCAGGGAGGGAGCTACCCTGTAGGAGTGAGACTGAAGGTGAGCCACAGCTGTTTGTGGGTACTGATGTTCCCTTTAACATAGTGACTGTAAGGGTAAAGGTGAATAGTAGTACCCAGACTGACAGTGAGGCACCACTGTCAGAGGATACCACACTGCCTTTGGAAGGGAACTGGGAAGGGTCACAAAGGTAGAGTTGAGACAGGTTCAGCTCTCAGACCCTACATTACAAGGCCTGAGGGAGGTAGCCAGGGAGGTGTCTGATTCTCAAGGATAAGGGGAATCTGTATACTGGGACAAAGGGTTACTATATGGACAGCAGACACCTGAGGGAGGGCTAGAGGGTGAGAGAATACAAGAGTTGGTAGTGCCCAAAACCTACCATTTGGCACTTCTAGCTATAGCCCATGACATTTCCTTTGCAGGTCATATGGGCACAATGCATACCAAGAGACATATTATGCAGACCTTTATTAGAATGGGATTTCCAGGGATGTCACAGGGTACTGCAGGACCTGTGAGCAGCGCAAAAAGTAGGCAAAGCAGGAGACAAGGTCAAAGCTCCTTTGATGCCTTTGCATGTGATTGAGGAGCCATTTCAGAAGGTAGTTTTGGAATTTCTGGGGCCTCTGAGTACCCCATGTTCTGCAGGGAAAAAGTATACCCTAGTGGTAGTAGATTATGCTACCAGATACCCTGAGGAGGTGGCTCTGTCCTCCATTGAGGCAGAAAAGGTGGCAAATGCTTTGTCAGAGATTTCTAGAAGCTGTGGGGTGAAGCATCTAAAGACAACTCCAGACTAATGGTCTGGTAAAAAGTTTAAACTCTACACTCAAGACCATGCTACAGGCATTTGTAGACCAGTTTAAGAGGGAGTGGGACAAATATTTTCCCCATCTGTTGTTTGCCTACAGAGAGGTGCCACAGGAATCCACAGGTTTTTCACCCTTTGAGTTGCTGTATGGGCATAGGGTAGGGGACTTCCACATCTGATTAGCGATGATTGGGAGTGTGAGTGTGAATCCCACAAGGAGTCTGTTGTGGCATATGTCCTAAACCTCAGGACAAGGCTCAGGGAGATCATGGTCTTGACCCAAGAAAACCTGACAGAAGCCCAACAGCAGAGAAAGGTCTGGTATGACAGGAATGCTCGAGCCAGAGAGTATGCTGTATGTCAGCAGGTTATGATTCTCATTCCTATCAGACACAACAAGCTGCAGGCAACTTGGGAGGGACACTTCAAAGTGGTAAGGAAGGTCAGTGTTGTTAACTACAAGGTATAACTGCTAAGCAGGAGGCAGAGGCACAAATTGTACTATGTTAATACCATGAAACCTTACCATGATAGGGAGGCCCTTGTGCTAAGTATTTGCAGTAGAAGGCAGGAGGAGTCTGAGGAGGATCTATGGCTGCAGGGAGGCAGCCAGCAAAATCCCAAATTACTATGGTGGAGTCTAGGGTTGCAGGCAAATGATATGACAGTGCAACACTGTAATGGGGTCAGCAATGCAAAGGCAGCTGGGATCTCAAGACAGGGAAATGGGGCAATGTATTCCCAGGTAGGCTCATCCCTCCCAAGCAATGTTTCTCAAGGGTCACTTGAAAAACTAGCTTGAGTCTTTGGGGGGTGGAGTGGGATGAAAGGAGATACTGCCAGCCCAGCTAGCTGGAATTTTGTAAATAATTATATGTTACTTGTGAATATCAAAATGATTTATGCAAGATGATTGTGTTACAAATGTACTAGAACTGTATGTCATGAGTATATCAACCTGCTTGTATAGACATGTGTGTTGAAAAGGTAGTTGCAAAGTGCTGTTTGAAATATAACCACAGTGTGCCCTACTGAAAAAGAACAGAAATGTACAAGCACTATTGTAACTGTTTAAGTGTATATATTTTAACAGTGGAAATGGGGATACAAGAGGTTAACCTCAGTCTAGTAAATTTTAGAAAAACAACTGAAATTAAATAACTTTATGCCTAGACCATAAAAGATGGTATTTTTTAGTTTTCAATGCAGCAAGAGACATAATCTCTGTACTAGGAAGCTTTCTGTATTGTCTTTAGAGTGAATTAGTTACTAGTCTTGAAAGCATGAAGGAATGCAATTGTTTTATGACTTCCAGCATCTGCCAGAGATATGAGGAGAAGGCCTTGTCTGTATATTTTTACAGGTAGATTCACAGGCTCATAGGTTGGTACTATGCTATCGGCCCTAGGCCCTATACAAGCCTAGCCATAACAATTCCCTGGCTATTTCTTTCCACATTATTTACTTCCCTGAACCCCTGTCTAGCAGGGCGACTGACATGATCCCTGGGGTGAATTTCCTTTCTCTCATCCATCATCAAGGTTCCTTTTGAAGAGGGCCAAAGAGGCGCTCTGCTTGACATGTATGGGCAGTCTATTCCAGAGTCTGGGGAGTCTCTGGGTCAGGAACCTATCCCTCCAGCATGTTTTGTTTATTGTGATGACAGGATTTAGATCCCTGGAGCATGTGGCTCTGAGGGATTGGGATTTCTTTAAATGTAGCATGTCCACCAGCTCTGGGTTTGACATGGCCTTGTATGTTAGATGCTAAATACTGCCAGCTTCATCAATGGTTCTTTGGCCTGGGAACTAGCAGTCAGATGACAATAAATGATGTAATTCTGCAAACCTTATCAGAAGTAATATTTTAGATATTAATTTGAGAAGTCTCTTAGTGAGACAGGGCATTTTGCATACTGTCTTGGACCTGACAACAACTAGAAGATCCAGTCACCACAACATCTACCTTGTTCTATTAGTAAGTTCTTAGGTTTTAGTAATTCTCTTAAATTCAGTCAGGAATATAATGAAGCTTAGTTAAATTTTGTTCTTTATTTATTTGTGGCTGTCCTGCAATGTTGTTTTAAATATTTTCTGTGGTTTTGAGCTCTGATGTCACTGTGAATATACATTTAATATTGCCTTTTTCTTTTATTATGTATTATAAAATGTAGTTAAACCTTTCATTGTGGCTGATCTGTATAGATATATTTAAGTTTTGAGAGTACTTGCATATTTATTTGGCGACACTGTGTGGGCTACTCCTAATAGCCTTGCCCATGGTCAAACTAACATTTGTGTTAATAGTAATATTACACAGTACGATTGGACACCCTTTGTTAAGGGCCTTAAAGTGGCTGATAAGGAGTCAACTGGTGGCAGTGATAACTACTGTATAGTCTGGGCATAAGGAGGCATAGCTAGTAAACCTGTGCCAGCCTTTCCTAGGTGTGTGTGCGTGTGTGTGTGTGTGTATGTGTGTGTGTGTATGTGTGTGTGTGTGTGTGTGTGTGTGTGTGTGTGTGTGTGTGTGTGTGTGTGTATAAATCAAACCTCAAAGAGTGTGAGTGTCAGCTACTTGGGCAGGGACACAAAGCACTGGGCTGGAGGTCTTGGCTTGGTCACTCAGCTGAGACCTCAACTCTACAGCTGTGTCAGTGGGGAGTCTTATTGGGGATTGGGAAAGAGGGAGAAACCATCCGGACTAACTGTGGTCTGTGTGCTCTTAAGGGAAATTTCACTTGATGCAGAGAGCTGCATCTGGAAATAGTGTGTGTACTTGCTATCCTTCCAGTGAACATCTGCCACTGTTGCCAGTGGTGAGGATTGGGGCTCCTTAATTACTGGTCCAGTGGTGGATTGTCACACCCTTAGTGAGATATGATTAAAGCTGGGACTACAACATGACCACAATGATCTGTACTGTAAAGGTATAGTGTAAAAACACTGTGTAGGCCAGCAGTATGCCACAAAGTATGCAGGATCACATAACAATGAAAAAAGGCAGATAATAATTAGCAAATCTCAACTTGTGATACTGTACTGCTGTATCAGAATGGATGTGTATAGTTGGTCATTGTTCATGTAAACTACAGTTTAAATAAAGGCATAAAAAGTAAGAAACAAACAAACATTCTGAAACTTGAACAGAGCATTGTTAGATGATACAGTGGAAGCAATATATGTAGGTAATTTGATTACACCAGTATTTCCAATAGCATACATGTGATTCAGTGAAATGATGGGAAGTTGGTGTAACAATACCCAGTGGCACCACATCCAATATATTCCAACTGCTTCTGAGTTTTAGATGACTCAGGTAGTGTTGCCTCTGCCACAGATGGCATGCCATGTGAGAAATACAGGTACTAAGAAAAGAAGATGTAATGGGAGCAAGTAAAGGAAGGCATGAGAGACATGCAGCAGTGTTGATGACAGGCAACACAGCTACTGCGAACAGTAAAGTAAGTGCTACAAATAGGTAAAAGATGTTTGGAATACATACAGCTATATAGCTCTGTACCTGGGTGCTGGTGTCCTGTACATATAAGTTTACAGGAACAGTATGAATCCTGGGCAACTGTGCAGTGCTGCAGTCAGAAGTGCTTCTTTACTTGTTTTTATGCATGGAGCACCACAATTTCACTCCAAAAATGGGATAAAGACAATCTAGTTAAGCATCTTTCTGGTATTAGAAAGGTGTTAGCAAGCTTTTGGTAAATATCTCTGAACACTGTTAAGATTCAGTCTCACACTGGGGATGGACAACAATCAGTGCTGCCCAGCAAAGAATAGTGATAAAAGGTTTGTTAGCTGTAAAAGCTGTTAAATACTTTGCTGTGCCACACTTACAAACAAAAAAATGTGGCAGACTGGAATGTCCAACAGTTTTTGAAGTGGCTTGTTCTTCAGAGGCAGTAGCATAACTAGGGCAGGGCGAGATGGGCAACCGTCCCAGGTGCAAAGTGTGGGGGCACGATCAGTGTATGCCAATCTTTCTTTAACTCAATACTGGCTTTTAAAAACCCGTATTGCATTTATGGTGAAACCCGAGTGCTGTAGCACTCCATGTGTGGTATAAACTGTAGTAACTGCATGCTACATTGTAACTAAAATCTGGGCACTGTAACATTCCTGCAGGCAGGGTATAAACTGTAACAACTGTCTGCTACATTTGCAGCAAACAGTTTGCTACAGCTTATGAAGCTAATTTTTTTAGCTAAAACATGAGAGCTGTAGTACTCCTTGCAGGCAGGGTAGAAAGTGTAGCCATTGCTGCTACTTTTTTTACTGCTTTTTTTTTCTTTTACTTCTTAGCCCTCTCATGGGTTTCAATGCATCCAAGGAGGGTCAGAGGCAAGACACAGAAATGGGCAGGAGGGAGGGATTGTTATGCATCTGGCTAGAAGGAACATTTGTTTTTTTTTTCTCTTCAGTGAAAGAGCTGTTGCAGGGGGTGTGGATTTGTAATATGCCAGTCATGGACACCATTTAAAATTTTGTGTCTGGAAGCTGAACTTCAAAAGTTTTTTCCACGAAAAAGTGGAGGACAATGTTAACAGTAACCAAGACAAAGTGCTGTGGAAAAGACATAGTGATTTTTGCCCTGCCAGAATTGATGTGAGAGAGCAAATGGGATGTAGACATTAGAAGAATCCTGAGCAAACCCTGCTGCAAGAGATTTTACAATATCAGCAAGAATTAAATTAAAGCCCTCAGAGATAACTTGTTTAAATCACATCAGCTTATGAAAGCTGATGGTGGGGGGGGGGGGGGGGTAGTTGTTACTGACACAGTAAAATACAACCAAAAGATTGAAGACATGCTCAGTGACAGATTTTTATCAGAAGGTGAACTCGGAGACTGTTATTGCTGCATATAACAGCATTCACAACACACTACAAGTGCTTTATGAGGATGACCATATTAAAAAAAATGTACTATGTTTTAGCAATTGATCACCCTAAGTTTTGGTATTCCCAAGCTTTACAAAAATGTTCAGGACCCACCCTACAGACCAGTCATTGCAAGGGAATGTGATATTGCCAAATCAAAGACTCTTTTCCTGGAATATCACATAAACCCTTTGGGTAGTGGTGGCGCTTCTTTGCTTGTTATGGTCACTTTATTTTCTCAGGAAAATTAAAATGGTTCCTGCCTCTGTAGATTCACTTTTGGTGAATGTTAATGTGGAGGCACTCTTGGCAGTACTGCCACATGATTACTGCATTGAGGCTGTAAGGTATGCCATAGCTAGTGAAATCATTACCCTTCCAGATGAGATTACCCATATCTCAAACTTACTTCATCTGGTGCTGAGTAATAACACTTTTAGTTTTAATGGTAACATTCACAAGCCACAAGCAAAAATGTGAAATTGCTCTGGGAGCTGCTATGGTCCCTGTTATTGCTAACACTGCTTTGGATAAATGGGAGAGTGAAAGAGTATACAACACAGAGTTGTAGTCTTTCATTAAATGCTATTTGAGATTTATTGATTATATTTTTATAATATGTAGGGGTCTGAGGCTGCTTTAAAGTAATTTTTGTTCAAACTGGGCAATCAACTCCTTTTCTGAAATTTACCACCTGTTATGATTTCTACAAAACCAGTTTTCTGGACCTCTCTATGTTTAAGTATCTGAAGTCACAAAAACTCCGCATGACTTGTATTGCAAGCCTACTTGGGTTGACATACTTCTTCATGCCATCAGCATGCACCCACAAATGACCTTATACAGGAAGAAGAATATAACAAGGCTATTTACACTGCTCTATAGCTTCATTTGTTCTGGAATCTCTGTCTGTAACTCTTGACTATTAGAATTATCATTCTTATTTTCTTGCAATAGAATCATGGGCACATATAATTCTTGTTCCTTGTCCTACTGGAGCTTAACTTTCACTTAATTGTTTTGCACAATGCCTGTGATTCCTTTTATACAGCACCCCGTCTTCCCCACTGCCTACAAAGGACCTTTGTTCAGATGTTTTACCACAATTTTAGCTTCAAGCTGCAGACTGTTCCATGACTGGAATCTGAATTGCTCAGCCATGTAAATCGGGAACTGCAGGCATTAGCAGGGGAGAACATGTTGGTAATTAGCATTAGCTACTTCCACGGACTGCCACATTATCATGTATCTCTGCCTGTGAGACTGCCCACTACACTGAGGCCTTCACAAGTGAAAAACTGCAGTTTTAGGCCTGTTTAAAAATCAGAAAGGCTTACTGTGATAGGGAAAATAGCCATGTTAAGGTTCCGCTAGCAGTGAGCCTTTCTGAATCCTAGCCAATATCCTTCAATGACTTCATTTTCAGTCACTATGCTTCTCATTTTTTTTACTTTTTCTTCTGTCATTGGTAACTACAGAATTACACAAAATATCTATAATTCTTCTACCAGCCGTTCTTCATACAGCTGTGGTAAACATGCTTTACTTAACATATCTGTTATGTATAGGGTAGAGCACAGCATGTGTTGTACCTTTAAGAAGCATTTCCAAGTGTAGGCATATGCATATAAATAGTGAGCATGTGCAGGCAGCAGTGCCAGTTTGAGAGAACAGAGTGTTAACATGTATGAGTGTAGTAGTCAGTCTGTTTATAAGTTTATTTAAGTTTAAGTTATTAAGCCCTAATCCTGATGTGTTTGTATGTAATAAAACTTCTTGACCTGAACCCACAACTGTTCATCTGTTTTATCCTGACTGGACAAGTGACATGGTGTCAGAACCGGGATTAAGAGTGCAACTTCTTCAAGCCATGAGGTGCAGAGTTGATGGTGAAGATATATTGAGCAGGTTGGGTGAGACAGTGTTCAAATGAGTAAAAAGGGCCAGAAATGAACTACAGGTAATGAAAACTTGCATAAATTATTTATTTTGCAAAGAAAATGATACAAAACATTTGTAAGGCATAAAAGACATAGGTTCATAGGTTGGTACTAAGCTATCAGCCCTAGGGCCTATACAAGCCTAGCCATAACAATTCCCTGGCTATTTCTTCCCACACTATTTACTTCCCTGGACCCCTGTCTATTATTAATTAAACAAGTAGCACATTATTAATCAAACAAAAGGCACAAAACACTATTAATTAAACAAAGTATTTAAAAGCATGACATTTGATAAAACTATCAGAAATACTTATATGAGGTTCAGAATTACCTCTGGTTTGCATAATGAGCTTGTTTAAAGTAAAACGAGCAGAAGAAAAGTATAATGATAAGAAATTAAAAGGGCATAATAAGTACAATAACAGTGCAAATTAAGCTTAGAAAAGCAAGGTGACTGCATGTTTTTCAATAAACAACTGTGTTTTGGCATGAGCTACTATTTCGCATTTACTGAAGCCATTCAAAGCATAACTAAAATTGTTCAAAGTATCTCAGAGTGTGCTAAGTGTTTGCAGAGTGTGTGCCTTATTACAGTGCATTTCAAAGAGTTTACTGTGTGCAAAGTACAATTAAAGTACAGCTATTTCGAAAAAGTTTCTTGTGCTGTGTATATTTATTCTTAGTGCCGCCATTTCAAAGTGTTTCTTACACTGTGCAGAGTTATTTCGCAAAGTGCAGCCATTTTGAAAAGTTCTTATGCTGTATACAGTTCATTTGCAAAGTGCATTCATTTTGAAGTGTTTCTTACTCTGAGTTTCTTGTGCTGCGGACAGTTCATTTGCAAAGTGCAGTCTTTCACAGTATTTCTTACACTGATAAAGGGTGGTGTCGCAAAGTACAGTGATTTTAAAGTGTTCTTGTACTGAGGCTTATTTAGCAGAGTACAGTTATTTCAAAGAGTCTATTGTGCTATTGGGCATAATTACAAGTTCTGGCATATATAAATGTGTGTGTATATGTTCGTACAGAATTTCAAGCACCTTCACTACTGTGTGTTGATATGGCAGAAGCATTTTGCAGACCCAGTCCACTTGTGTTTGAACATAATATTGCAGAGAATTGGAGAGTATTTGAGCAGGAATATGACATTGTCATACAAGCAGCTTTTTCTGACAAAGATGTACATACAAGGCCATTTATTTTCTTAACTTAGCTTGCTCAGAAGCCATTGAGAGAGAGAGAGAGAGCACTCATTTGTGTATGCGCCAGCAGTATATGCATGAGAGGGTGAAAACTGCCATATTGTTGTACCGGCTGAATCAAGAGAGGACCCTGAGTGCTTGAAATGTACATTTAGAGAAATGTGCAACCCCCAGACAAATATTACATTAGAGAGGCACCAATTTTATACAAGAGACCAAAAGCCAAGAGAAACATTTGCAGCTTATATCATTGACTTGAGAAATAAAGGTAAAATGTGCATATTTGGTGATTTGAAAGATGAGTTAATAAAGGACAGGTCTGTGTGTGGTTAATAATGTTGCAGTGAGAAAGATTTTGCTTTGTGACAGTGATTAAATGTTGAGCAGAGCGATAGAGATTTGTCAAATGCATGAGCTCACAGAAAGGCACACAAGTATGATTTCAAGTGATAAAGCATAGTTTCAGCAGCTTCTAGAGCAAGTGTAGACAGCATGCAGCACGTGGCTAGCAGAAGCAGGCCTAAACACATGGCAGCTGCAGTCCCTGCTGTTTTCCAGGGAGGACCCATAACTTTCCAGCAAGTTCTAAGACTAGCTGAGCAAAGTGGACATGCTCAATTCAGTGTAAGGTTGAGTCAGCAAAACCCAAGTCAAGTCTTATGTTAACTGTCATAATTGTGGTGCCAATCATGAGTCTAAAACAGAGACGTGTGTAGCATTTTGTCAGCAATGCCACAAGTGTAAAAAAACTTTCAAGACGTTTGTAAATCAAGCAAGTCTCATTCAATTATTAAGAAAAGTCACTCAAAAAAGCAAGTTGATCATGTAGAAAGCTGCAACCCTACTTTCTATGTAGATGGTGTATCAATGGTTGTGAAAAGGTTAACGCAGTCAATTTGTTGGCAAAGAATGGAGTGCTTTGTACTGTCCTGATTAATGGTAAACCCACGGAGCTCAAAGTAGACACGGTTTCAAAATGTAATGTAATGTCAGCAGAAACATTTGCTAGAGTAAGAGCTGGTGAACAACTTAATTTGGCTAATTGTGAGAAGCTTGTTGCTTATGGAGATGAAGAGATTCAAACCGAAGGCTCAGTAGTGCTTTCATGCTATTCATTTGGGAACAGTTACATCTTGCAGTTCTATGTAGTCAGAAGACCTGTGCAGTCATGATTAGGTCTCAGAGACAGTTTGCGAATGAAACTAGTTTCTTTTACCAAAGAAGTCCATCATGTAAACATATGTCCAAGTTCCAGCTTCACTGATGCTATTTTCTTAGAGTATGCTGATGTATTTGATGACAAGCTGGGCAAACTTCCAGTTGTGTCCATAAAAGTAGACCCAAAGGTCTATCCAGTGGTCAGACCAGTGAGAAGAGTTCCAATACCTATGCAGGACAAAGTCAAGGTCTAGTTAGACAAGATGGTACAGCAAGGTGTGATTTGTCCAGTCACAGGACCAAGTGAGTGGGTGCTTTCCATGGTTGTTGCTCATAAGAAAAGATCAGATGAAATCAGAATATGATTCGACCCAAGAGACTTGAAGAAGGCATTAAAGAGACCTCATCATCCTATGCATACAGTCAAGGAGGTTGCAGTCCTCATGCCAAGTACCACAGTTTTTTTTTTCTGTCTTGGATAGAAAGAGTTCATTTTGGCAAGTAATGCTTGATCACAAATCTTCACTACTGACTACATTCAGCACACCATTTGGTAGATACAGATTTTTCAGAATATTTTTTGGAATAAATTCTGCCAGTGAAGTATTTCAGCATGGAATGGAGCAAATTTTTCAGGTTATCTGTGTGCTATAATAGTGGATGATTTACTAGTTGGAGGTAATGGAGAAACAGAGCATGACAGAAACTTCAGGAAAGTTCTGGACAGAGCGCATGAAGTAAACTTCAAGTGCAATCCTCTGAAATGTAAATTCAGGCTACACAAAGTTACTTATGTAGGTCATTTATTTACCAGTACAGGATTATGACAAGCAGCCATTCTTGAGATGGCAGCTCCAGAAAATGCCCAAGCCCTATAGCATTTCCTTGGTATGGTTAACTATTTGGGCAAATTTCTCCCTGACTTTAGTGAGTTATCATTGACTTTAAGAGAGCTGACACAAAAATGTTGCTTGGTCATGGTTGGAACAGCACCAGAGAGCATTTGATAACCTCAGACAGCAAATTGCCAATCCACCTACATTGAGATACTATGATGTCCACAAACCAGTAATTCTTTACTGTAATGCTTCAAAGTTTGGACTTGGTGCAGTTATTCTTCAAGAGGGCAGACCAGTTGCCTATGCATCTAGAACTCTTACCCAAACTGAGATCCAGTATGCTCAAATTAAGAAGGAACTTTTGCAATTGTGTTTGCATGTTCGAAGTTCCAAATCGAATCTGATCATCAACCTGTAGTCACTGTTTCAAAACATACAGCAAGACTACAAAGAATGATGCTCAAATTACAAAATACAACTTCAAATGGTCTATACAAAAGACAAACTTCTTTATCTGGTTGATACCTTATCCAGATCGCCCAGAAATACCACAGAACTGCTTGATGCAGTGAATTTTGACTTTGATGTCATGGAAGTGCATAATTTTTCTACCACGAGACTTGATGAGCTGAGAGATCATACAAAAACTGATCTAGTTTTGCAGAAGCTGAACCAAGTAATCAATGCTGGATGGCCTTCAAAGCAATCTTGTGTATCACCAGAAGTACAACTTTTTTTCATACAGAGATGAGATGCTGATGGAAGATGGTATCATTTTCAAAGGTCCTAAAGTTGTTGTTCCTACTTCCTTACAACATGAATACATTCAGATTTTGTATCATGGCCACCCAGGTTCTGAAGCTACCAAAAGAAGGGTGAGAGGACTAGTATTTTGGCCTTCTCTGTCAAAAGACATTGACAAAGTGCTTTCAAGTTGTTCAGTATGCAACAGTACTAAACCGCATTTGTAAAAAGAACCATTTCAGCTAAGCCAGATTCATGAACTACCTTGGTCAACAGTAGCTACTGACATATTTGAGTGGAACAATCAGCATTACTTGGTGTTGGTAGAATCTTATTCGAACTAGTCTGAGATCGATTTTCTACCTAACCTAATGTCCAGTGCTGTTATTACTAAGGTGAAACATCATTTCTCAGTCCATGGTAGTCACACAATGTTATTTCTGACAACAGTACCCAGTTTACCAGTCAATTATTTCAGAAATTTGAAAAAGAGTGGGACTTTATATCCATATTACTAGCAGTCCGGAATACCCACAGTTAAACAGCCTGGCTGAACATGCAGTACAGAGTGCAAAGCAATTACTAGAGGGGTCAAAGTGTGACAATACTGATATCTTCTTGAACTTACTTAATCTCAGAAATATACCTCGTGACAGCCTACTTGGTTTATATCTAGGCAAATCAGAACAACCTTGCCTATCAGTTCTAATTTATTGGTTCTTAATGCTAAAAACACCAGGGCAATCAAAACACAACTCTTTTAAGAAGCGTTCCTATCAGATGTCCAGTTATGATAAAATGAGCAGATTTCTTCGTCCGTTGAAAGAAGGAGAGACAATGAGGATGCAAACAGCAAAATCTTTGATCGAATTGGTCAAGTGAGAGGTATATGTTCTGAGCTGAGATCTTACTTATTGGAATCTGAGGGTATACTATATAGGAGAAACCACAGGCATCTTCTTCCGGTGTCTGAATCGATATTGCAGCATCGTATGTGTAATACAGACATCTCAGAGCAACCCAGACAATGTTTATACTGAAGAACATGTCTCAAAACCTATTCTCGTTCCTGATGATGTCCCAGATAGATGCCCTCAAAGTTGAACACAGCAACCTGGACGTGATTGTTTTATATGTGTTTGGTGTTGTATGATTGCACGTCAATGAATTAGTTCTGTATAACTGCATGCCAAAGGAGCATTTCTGTATAAGTGCATGTCAATGAATGATGTCATTTTAGTGTATGACCTATTTCTCAAAGAAGGAGGATGTAGAACAGAGCATGTTTTGTACCTTTAAGAAGCATTTTCTAGTGTGGGCACTTGTGTATAAATAGTGAGCACATGCAGGCAGCAGTGCCATTTTGAGGTAATAGCCAGAATGTTAACATGTACGAGTGTAGTAGTCAGTCTGTTTAGAAGTTTATTTATTTATTTCCTCCCCTATTTATCACTTCATAGTTTAGCCTGCTGCAAATCCTCCTTCACTGCCCCTACAGGTTGTTTCACCTAAATTTTACTTCAACTCTCTAACAGGTTCAACAACTTACTTTTCCTAGTCCTTTACCCACTTCTCACTCACATCCCAGTCCTACTTCCCCACCTTAGGCCATGGCTATTGCAACCCTCTCTAGTCTCCTCTTGCCTCCATTACTTCTCCTTCTCATTCTTACATCTTATACTACTCCGTTACCACCTTTCCATAGAGATCCCACTACCACCTGTCCATAGAGATCCCACTAATCCCATTACTAACTGCTTCTCATCTCTGCAGTACTCTATTACAATCTCCTCTTCTAGCTTTTCCATGAACATCCTTCTTCCTAAAATCAAACTTCCTCCCCCTCACTCTCTAGCATCTAAAACCAAGATAAGTACTTGACTTACAACTCATTTGATTTCAAACTTTACCAACTTCATGTAGCCCTGCTTCTATCAGGAGACATACATCCAAATCCTGGGTCCATCCATCACCCTACCATGCATAACTCTACCTCTCCCTACTTAAATTCACCCTCTCAAAAACAAGCATATTTCCTTTTACTCTATGAACGCCCGTAGTATTCTAAACAAAGTTAGTGAAATCCATGCCTGGATAGCCTTCCACACCCCTGATGTCATCACCCTAACTGAGACTTGGCTAAAACCCCAAACTTCTGATAAAGACATTCTCCCCCTGGTTATAATATACTCCACATAGATCATCAAAACAAAAAAGGGGGTGGCGTAGCCATCCTCTACACCAGCCACCTCACTCTTACAAGTATTGAAGACACCCTTGATCATTATTAGTAAAAAAATACGAGCACTCATAAAATCATCCAAGGCCAAATTTGAGAGAAAAATTGCAATAGATTCAAAAGACAATCATATGGCCTTCTTCAGCTATGTTAGAAACCTGGGTGGAAACTCCCAGATATGCGCAGAATTAGTCCAAAATGATACAAAAATCACTGAACCCACAGACATTGCCAACATACTGGCAGACAGGGTCAGTGCAAACTTCACCCCCCTCTCCCCCCCAAAAGGAGAGATAACTATCCCAGTGGAGTGTAGCCTCCCAGACATCTCTAATGCGCAGGTGAAAGCTGCTCTCTCTAAAGTTAAAAACACAGCATCAATGGGACCGGATGGTGTCCCCGGCTGTGTGCTACACGAACTCAAAGAGGAACTAAACCCGCATATAAGGCAGCTGTTTAATCTTAGCCTTACCACAGGATACGTGCCCAAGGAGTGGTGTACGGCAACTCTGGTCCCACTCCACAAAGGCGGTGCCTCTACGGACCCTGGAAATTACCGCCCCATAAGCTTGACAAGCCTGGTCTGCAAAGCTATGGAGAGGATCATAATGGAACTCATAAACAAAGACATAGGGGACTTGCAGACATTGGACCCAACCCAGTTTGGCTTTGTCAAGGGCAGATCGTGCCTTTTGAACTTGGTCGACTTCTTCGAGACAGTCACCAAGGCCATTGATGAGGGAAAGGCAGTCCATACAGCCTACCTTGACCTTGCAAAAGCTTTCGACACAATACCCCACTCGGGTATTATAGAGAAACTTACCAGCTTAAATGTAAACCCATATGTCACAAGATGGGTTGCAAACTGGCTAAAGGACAGAACCCACAGGGTTAGAGTTGCTGGCGCCATGTCAGACTCCAAGCCGGTCACAAGTGGGGTCCCACAGGGCTCAGTCCTTGGCCCCCTGTTGTTCGGCATCTACTTCTCAGAAGTACAGGCAAACATAGGAGGACTATGGCTGACAAAGTTTGCAGATGACTACAAACTGGGCGCCATAGTGGAAAGTACATCGGACACAGATATCCTTCAGAGGGGTCTCACGGAAATTGATAACTGGTGCCAGAGCCATGGCCTGAAGTTAAATGCCAAAACATGTATAGTCATACCCTTCGGGAAAAACAAGTTAACCCCAAGCTACCATATAGGTGGCAATCCATTAAGCACAAAAGAGGTTATCAGGGACCTGGGGACCCAGGTTGACAGTGGCCTTTCTTTTGACACTCACATTGCTAAAGTGGTTAGAAAGACCTTCTACATTGCCCACCTGATCATGAAGGGATTCACATCCAGATCAAGTGAGGTCATCGTTCCCCTGTACTCTTCACTTATCAGACCAATGATCGAGTACAATGCCCCATTCGGGATGTATCTCACCCGACACCTGCAGCAATTGGAGAGACCCCAAAAGTTCCTCACCAAAAGGATAAAGGGACTCCAAAATGTGTCATATGCTGCCAGACTGAAGAAACTCCAGCTCTATTCAGTCGCATACCGCCTGCTCAGAGGTGACCTGTGCCTGACATACAAGGCCATGTCCAACCCGGAATTAATGGACATGCTTCACCTCAAAAAATCCAAATCTACCAGATCCACTAGAGCAAGCGACTTAAACCTTAGCACGGATATAAATAGGACATGCTGGAGGGATAGATTTGTCACCCAGAGACTCCCTATGCTGTGGAATAAAATCCCAGTCCATGTGAGGCAGAGCACCTCGCTGGCTCTGTTCAAGAGAAATCTTGACCGGTGGATGGGAGATCGTAGGTTTACCCTGGGAATCATCTCTGTGTCACTGCTGGACAGAGGCACAACAAACTAATGGGCACAGTATTTTTTAACATAAGGGGTGGCGTAAGCCACAAAACTTTGGGCTAGGCTTATAAATGCCTTAGGGCAGATAGCCTAGTATAAACCTATGAACCTATGAACCTATGAAACTGGTCCCATCCTTTTCTCCTGCTGCACTACTGACAGCTAACCTTAAAATCAATGACCACACCACTATCACAGTAGCAGCCATTTATATTCCTCCAGGAGACAACATTCCTTTTTTCAAAAATATTCTTTCATACTTTTCTTAACACATCCCCAATGAAACTATCCTCCTGGGGGTGTCAACATTATCTGGTTATCTCTCAGTAATCCAAACTCTAATACTCATATTCATTTATATGGCTTTACACAGCTAATCTCCCAACCTACTGATACAAACAACTCTCACACATCTAGTACTCTTATTGACTGGGTATTTGTGTCTAATCCTTCCAAAAATCATAACCCTGCTACCCTACCAAACACCCTGAGCAATCACTCCCCTATAAAAGTGCTTAGGTTCACTCCCTACTTCTCAAAACCTGCTAGATTTATTATTTGTCGCAAACTCTCTAACTTCCATCCAAAAACTTTTAATCCCCTACTATCTAAAGTAAACTGGAAATTCCTTACTAAACTTTCTAGAAGAAGCAGTCCTAGCTTTCACCTCCACCTTACTTAGTATCTTAGACTCACTTGCTCCCCCTCACAAAGACCAAATTAAGTCCAACATATCTCCGTGGCTTTCAAAAGATATTCATACCCTTATGATAACTAGAGACAAATTATGGAAAAAATGGTCACAAACTAAGCTCCTTGCAGACTTGCAAAAATATAAAAAACTCAGAAATCTGACAAAAAATACATAAACAAAGATAAAAATGACTTCTATAACAAACACCCACAGCCCTAAGATCTAATCCTAAAAAATTCTGGAACTCTATTAACCAAATATCACATCCCGGTAATCTTAGCTCCCCCAATCCATGCCCAGACAAGACATCTGAAGAAACTGCCTCTTCAATACTTATTTTATTGATTCTTTATCTAAGCTACTCAACCCTAACACAAACTCCTCTACTACTAACATTTCCAACTTTTCTGAACCTATTCCTACTACTATCTCATCAAATACCTTCTCCCTAAAACCTGTACCTACTAGCTACATCAAAACTCTACTCTCTAAATTAAAACCATACTCAGCATCAGCTGAGAATATTCCTTCCACTTTTCTTCTACTAGCAGCTGACTCTCTTTTTCTCCCTGTATCTATCCTAATTAATCACTCTCTCTCTGAATCTAAAGTCCCTTTCCTCTGGAAACAATGCTATACTCTACCTATACATAAAGGAGGTAACTCCTCTGATATCTCCAACTTTAGACCTATCACTATCCTCTCCCCTCCCTCTAAAGTACTAGAAAAATGTATTTATAAACAAGTTATGCAGTAGATCACCTGATGTTCATAAGGGTCATTTGCATATATCCCATGTGCCTCTGTTACAGGAGGTTTGGGAGGTCACTCATTGGAAGTTCTAGCTTGGCTGGAGTTTTCATTTAGTTTTTTTCTAGCAGATTAGCAAATATACATAATCTTGGGCTTTCTTCATCTAGCTTTAGCCAGAATTCCTGGTTAGTGCCAGTTCTGAAAAAAAAAAAAAAAAAAAAACATAGAATTTTAGCATAGCTGAGACCATTAGTTATTATTTTATTTATTTACATTTGTTGACTGGGAAAGTCCGACTGGACGCAGATCCATTTTCAGCGGAGGTCTGGGGAGAAAAGCTCCACAAATTAAAATATTACAGACATAGTTACAGATAAAGAATCCTAGCAATTAAAATATTACAAACACAGTTACAGATCAAGAACATAGTACATTCAGTAGATAACTAGCATCTGTTCCATCCACAAAGTCAGCAGATATTAGCAATTGTTACAATACGAAGTTACTGCCGTATAATATGTAGATAGGCATGGAAGTATCAGAGCTTGCAGGTGTGAATAATGGGTAGTACTTAGTTTTAGTCATTTTGTTCAGACTTTGCAGATGAGTACAAGTTTCTGAAGTTTGTTTCTGTGAAACAACTTGTAAAGATTTTAACCTTTTTCTCAGTGAAAAAATGTAGTATGTGCTCTAAATTGCTTACCTATAGTAGCATTTTAAATCTATTGTAAATGTTACAGTCTGAAATGGATAGCACACATTGCTATGCAGAAATGTGTAATAAAAGGAGTTCCTGTTTCAGTGTTGATACTTAGCAAGAAAGAACAATACAATACAAAAATGATGGCTTAATAAGGTGCTTATCTTCTTCAGAGAGTGTTGTTATAACAGTACGTCATAACATATGGTTCATATCCAACTTCTGTGTATGTTTTTCCAAATGGCAGTGGTTCTCTGTGCGGATCTCTGATTGTCTCTTGCCTAAGAAGACTCTGTAATATTAGGCGTAAGACTCATATATAAGTCCAGCAACATCATGTACATATGCAGACACCCTGACAGAGACACACACACACACGCATGCACGCACGCACACACACATGCACATACACGCGCGCACATACACACACGCACACACACACACACACACACACACACACACACACACACACACACACACACACACACACACACACACACACACACACACACAGTCAACAGTTCTACATGTTTATGTATTTCCTTCTTCCCAACTATCATGATCCAGCTAGACAATTTATTTACTATGGGTTGCAGATGATCATGGGAATCATCATGGATACATGAAATATGATTCAAGATTCACAAAAATGTCAGATGGGCAGATGTTAATCACCATGACAGTGTGCATGACTCACACGTTAACGATGTGTATTACCACAGGAGTACAGAAGATGAATACATACACAGAGGGCATGTATCACAGTGTGACACCCCTCTACTAGCCCATAATCAAGGAGCCTCAATTCTCATCACTGGCAACAGTGGGGGATATACATTGAGAGGATGACAGGTACACACACAGGATTTCCAGATACAGATCTCTGCATCAAGTGGAATTTCCCTTAAGAACACACAGAGACCACAGTCAGCCTAGAGCTGGTTTCTCCCTCTTTTTCCACATCCCCAATAAGACTTCCCACTGACACAGCTATAGGGTTGAGATCTCAGCTGAGTGGTCAAGCCAAGACCTTCAGCACCCTCTTTGTCCAACCAGTGCTTCATGTCCCTGCCCAAGTAGCTGACCCCCCCCACACACACACACATTTTGAGGTTTGATTTAGACACACACACACACACACACACACACACACACACACACACACACACACACACACACACACACACACACACGAACACACACCTGGGAAAGGCTGGTACAGGTTTACTAGCTATGCCCCCTTCTCCCCAGACTATAAGGTAGTTATCACTGCCACCAGCCATGTCCTTATCATCTACTTTAAGGCCCTTAACAAAGGGTTCCAATTTTGTTACTATTACTACAAATTGTAGTTTGACCAAGAGCAATGCTATTAGGAATAGCCCAGAGTGTCACCAAATAAATATGCAAGTACTCTCGGTGCTTAAATATGTCACACAAATATCAGCCGCAATGCAAGGTTTAAAAATTTTAATAATAAATAATAGAAGAACAAGAAAATACTCAGTATATTATCACAGTAATATTAGAGTTCAGAATCACAGGAAATATTTAAAACAACATTGCAGGACAGTCTCAAATAAATAAAGAGAACATCTAAACTATACTTCACTATATTCCTGACTGAATCTAAGAGAATTACTATACCCTAGTTAACTTACAGATCAACCAAGGCAAATGTGGTGAATGGGTCTTCTTGTCAGGTGAAAGACAAAATACAGAATACTCAGTCTCTCTGAGAGTTTTTAAATTAATAACTCAAATATTACTGCTGAGATAGCTTGCAGGATGACATCACTTCTTATCATTTGACTCTATCCCAGGTAAAACCCCCAATTGATGCAGCTGGTTGCATTTAGGATCTGCCTGTGAAAATACATAAACAAGGACTTTTCTTAAATCTGGAAAGAACTCCAGCTCTATTCAGTCGCTTACCGCTTGCTCAGAGGTGACCTTTGCCTAACATACAAGGCCATGTCAAACCCAGATTTGATGAATATGCTTCACCTCAAAAAATCTAGATCCGTCAGAGCCACAAGGGCGGGAGACTTAAACCTCGACACGGCTATTAATAGGACGTGCTGGAGGGATAGATTCATCACCCAAAGACTCCCTATGCTGTGGAATAAAATCCCGGTATATGTGAGGCAGAGCACCTCGCTGGCCTTGTTCAAGAGAAATCTTGACCAATGGATGGGAGATCGCAGATATACCCCAGGGATTACCTCAGTGTCACTGCTCGACAGAGGCACAGCAAAATAATGGGTATAGTTCCCCATACTAAAGGGGTGGCGTAAGCCACAAAACTATGGGCTAGGCTTGTAAATGCCCTCGGGCAGATAGCCTAGTATGAACCTATGAACCTATGAACCTAAGGCAGATCCCAGAAGTCATAAACAATGAAAACTCTTCCAAGACAATACATCTAGTTCTAGACATTGTGCCTGTTACTGCACTGAAACTGAAAGATAACATCCTTTTTTATGGCATGGCTGTAAAGTAATTTAATTTCAACTATTTTTCTGAAGTTTTGCAAGTTAACCATCTGTATTCCAGTTTCCCCTTTTAAAATATATGTATATAAACAGTTACAATAGTGTATATACATTTCTGTTCTGTTCCAGTAGGGTGCATTGTATTTGCATTTTTAAAGTCAGTACTTTACAACCCTTTTCAACATACTTTTCTGTATCAGCAGTTTGATATACACATAACATACAGTTCTAATACATTTGTAACACAAGCGTATGAATCATGTTGATATTCACAAATGACACATAACCGTTTACAAAATTCTAGACAGCTGTGCTGGCAGCATCTCCCTGTGTCACACTTCTACACAAGCCATATTAATATTCATAAATGACATATAATTATTTACAAAATTCCAGATAGCTGGGCTGGTAGTATCTCCTTTCGTGATACACAGGTCAGTGTGCATGCCTCAAATGTGGTAAATTATGTGACTCACTATGTGAGTGCACATGGCTTAGATATGACAGATGACGTGTATTACCATGGGTGCTTTAGATAAATAGCACATTTTACACACATATGGACATAGAGATTTGTAGTGAGAACTGTGATAGTATTGTGCATATTTTATGTGTCACAGTTTGAATCCTCCAGCCTTCACTGTTCATTTCAAGATACTGTGCTTAAATTCTGTATTTTTCTTTCATGATTTTGTGCTTCAGGAAAGTGTAAAAATAGATACTCTGACTATAAAATATTTTAATGCCAGTCTTGTAGACATTAATGACATTATTCCTCGTATTTACTCCAAATGTAAGGACCATATCACTTCCAAGAATAACTCAAAATATCTGATGTACTTCCCTGGACTGCATGAAAAGAGATGTGGAAGAGCTCTCCAATCTTGTAGCCCAGGCAGGTATGACCCTAGCCCTGAGTAGCATTCTGCTATCACCAGAATGATGCTGCAGTACAAGGACAAAATGATTGACTTCAACAATTGGCTAAGCTTCTGGTGTCATTCTAAGGGGATCCAGTATCTGTCTGCTTGGGATGACATGATTGACAGACCATGATGCTTTGCCACAGATGATCTGCACCTGTCACCCCTGGGATTCTGGATACTGGCTAAGGCTCTTGCTGCCCCTATAGTGCCTTTTTTAGGCAAGGTTCAAATAAATTCACCACCATAACAGAAACAGGCAAGCAAAAACTGAGGGTAATGCTACTCAATGCTAGAAGTCTAAATCTCAAAATGCACTCACTCGAGGCACTCCTTAAAATGGAGAACATTGATATCTGTGCAGTGACTGAGACCTGGTTCAAGGCTCCAGAGAGCACCCCTGCACTACCAGGCTATAACTCATACCACACTTTTCGGCCATGTAACCTGGACCGAAACACCAAAAGCGGAGGTGTGTCCATATTCATTAAGGATATCCACACCTCCAGGCTAGTTGCTCAGCATAATGCATCCGAGGTTATCCAAGTGCAACTAACTCTGGGCAAAACTGCAATCCAAACTGTAGCTTGCTACATATCCCCCGTCATGTCCCAGGATTCCCACTCCTCTTTTCTTGATGTACTGGAGAATATTAGGGTTCAACCAAACACCCTAATAATGGGTGACTTCAACTACCCCCACCATTAACTGGGAAAACTACTTGTGTACCAACTCCTTAGCTCAACGCTTTCTGGAATTCATAAACTCCAATGCCCTAGATCAACTTTCCACACCCCCACCAGGGGCAACAATATCTTAGACCTAGTCATTACCAACATGAGTGACCGGTGTTCCACACCTGAAGTCAACTCCTCGGTCCGATCCGACCATAAGCTTATCACCCTTGATATCCACATCCCGCCCCCACCCCCCATTAATGAAACCACAGTAAAAAAATTCTCCAAAGCCAACTTCATGCTTCTTAAGACAGAAGTGGTGAACTTCATGACACCCATGCAGATGGACAATACAGTTACAACTGCTGAATCCTACACAAATGCACTCTGTAAGCACCTACACAAGTGCATGGATTGTGCTATCCCAAACAGAACCAAGATGCTATCCTCCAAAAAAAGGAAGCCAATCTGTTGGTACCCTGCCATAAACAAACTGTACAACAGAAGGAAGAAACTGTTGCAAAAGAGTAAAATCCCATGAGTGGAGGAGCTCCCTGGTCAGCCTCAATAAGAAGCTGAAATCCCTTATAAGATCCTCCAAAGCTAGCTATGAAAAGAAAATCACCACTAAAATCCAAGGACAACCACAAAGCATTCTATAACTATGTCAAGAATCTAGATGGCAACACCCAGATCTGCTCTGAGTTAGAGCACAAAGGCACGAAAATTACAGAACCAACTGATATTGCCAACATCCTGGCAGATCGGTTCAGTGCTAACTTTACCCCCCTCTCACCCTTAAAGAGCCCATATCTATACAGGAAGAATGCAGAGTCCCTGTAATCACAACTATGCAGGTAAAAGCTGCACTCTCTAAAGCCAAAAACACAGCATCCATGGGACCGGACAACATCCCAGGCTGCGTTTTACATGAACTTCAGAATGAACTGGCTTAAGCACCATGTTCAATAATAGCCTCACATCAGGCTTTGTGTCCACTGAATGGCACACACCAACAGTTATCCCACTCCACAAAGGGGAAGCCACCACTGATCCCGGGAATTTTCTACCTATTAGCCTGATGAGCCTGGTCTGCAAGGCCATGGAACATATCATCATGGAACTCATAAACAAAGACATTGGTAACCTCCAAACTCTGGATCCCACCCAGTTTGGGTTTGTGAAAGGCAGATCATGCCTCCTGAACCTGATCAACTTCTTTGAGGCAGTCACCAAAGCCGTAGATGAGGGTAAGGTGGTTCACACAGCCTATCTTGACCTCGCCAAGGCTTTCGACACCATCCCCCATTCTGGAATTATAGCTAAACTCACTAAACTAGGTATAAATCCCTACATCACAAGATGGGTTGCCAACTGGCTCACTGACAGAACCCACACTGTAAAAGTTGCAGATGCCAAATCTGACCTCAAAGCAGTGACAAGTGGAGTACCACAGGGTTCTGTCCTGGGACCTCTCCTGTTTGGTATCTACTTCTCTGAAGTACAGGCCAACACAGAAGGCCTCTGGCTAATGAAGTTCGCAGATGACTGCAAACTAGGAGCCATAGTCAAGTCCCCAAATGATGTGGACATCCTACAGAAGGGCCTCACTGAGACAGATGCCTGGTGTCAGAACCATGGCTTCAAGCTCAATGCCAAAAAGTGCAGTGTCATCCCCTTTGGTAAAAACTCTGTACCCATGAACTGCCACATAGGCAGCAATCTACTTAACACTGAATGCGTGATAAGAGACCTTGGGACCCAGGTGGACAGTAGTCTCTCCTTTGATAGTCACAGGAAAAAAGAGGTCATTGTTCCCCTATACTCATCACTCATTAGACCCATTATAGACTACAGCACCCCTTTCGAAATATACCTCACAAGACATCTGTAGCAGCTGGAAAGGCCACAGATGTACCTCACAAAGAGGATTACTGGCCTCAAACAAATGCCCTACACTGACTCAAAAAAACTCCAGCTTTACTCCGTAGCATATCGCCTACTCCGAGGTGATCTCTGCCTAACATATAAAGCTACGTCAAACCCAGAGCTGTTGGACATGCTACACCTAAAGACATCCCAATCCCTCTGAGCTACATGCTCTAGGGACCTAAACCTTGCCACCACAATAAACAGGACACGCTGGAGGGATAAATTCCTGTCCCAGAGACTTCCTATACTCTGGAACAAGCTACCCATCTATGTCAAGCAAAGTTCTTCATTAGCACTCTTCAAGAAAAATCTTGATGAGTGGATGGGAAATAGGAAATACACCCCGAGGATCACTTGTGTCTCTGCTGGACAGTGGCACAGGAAAATAACATTCTTGGGTGGCATAAGCTATGGAACCTTGCTGGCTAGGCTTACGTAGGCCCTTGCGCTGATAGCCTAGTACCTACCTATGAACCTATAATAGCCAGAGACAATTTAGGGAAGGTCAATTGTTAAGTCCAAACCTTTACAAAGTCTACAGCTGTTCTGTGAGGCACAAAATAAATGTATAACACATCAGCAATACAAGTTTTGCACATCCACAACACAAACAGCATCAGAACTACTAGTTCTAAATACCTAAATTTTGCCTTGCAACATAAACTGGACATGTTGGAGAGACAGATATATATCTCAGAGAAGTATCTTTCTGTGGAACAAACTTCCATCCATGTGAAACAAAACCATTCCCTAACCCTATTTAAGTGTAACTTGGAATATTGGATGGGAAATAGAAAATTCACCCCTGATCTGACATCCATGTCTCTGATGGACAGAGGTGGTCAGTAAATCATGTTGTAACCAACAGTTACCCCTATATAAATGTCTAAAACATATAACTTGTAGGACTTACTTGGGTTGTACAGCAAGGCTTATAAAGGTCCTAGTGGCTGTTGGCCTAAGTATACACCTATGAATCTATCAACCTATGAAATGAAAAACCAGAACATGTTAAAAAAATTCATCTTAATGCCAGTAAAATTCCTAGGCAATTCTGAGAATTTGGGGCAAGTCTAAACAACTACTTATGCCAAGGAAAAAAACAAACAGCCCAAAGCTTGACTGCAGGATAGTCCTATTTGGGCAACTGAATCCTGCAAAATCACAGGCAAAAATGGAAAACATCCATAATTTTGGGGCACACAATACATTTTAAGCTTCCCCTACATAATTTTTAATCTGAAATACACTTTAATATGATATTAAACAAGAGAAATAACTCAAACTCAGCAAGAGTGAGTTTTCATTATGCAACAAACTGAAATTCAACCCCTTACACTAATTATGGATACTGTTTGTCTTGCAAAACTCACACTTCTAGAAAAGTGGCCCATTTTAGGCATTTGAAAATGTGGCAAACAACAGATGACTAATTAATCATTTTCATGACATTTTTTTAACAAATAACTCAGTCTCTCTCCAGCTTTGTTGTTAATGGTAGAAGACTGAAAAACAAATTACCTATGGCAGCTACTTTAGTGATAGCTTAAATCAATACAAAAAATGGAAACTCTCAAAGGGAAACAGCAGAGATAGAAATTCTGTTATGAAGGAAACGGCAGAAGAATATCAGCTTTACAAGTTGGAGACAAAGTACAAAAAGACATTCAAAATTTTGCAGCCTGAAACCAGGGGAGTTGGTGAAGCAGCTGAACCAAGATCTTACATTGTTGGTTTGGGAGATACAAAGCTACATAGTGGAGTCACAGACATTTGTATGACAGAAATGCATCAAGGTTCTAGTTTGGCCAGACAAGCCAGACGTGCCAGAAAAAGTCAACAAGAAAATAGAAACCCTGCGAATTGAAAGAGTCAATGGATACAGTTACAGACTTGTGAAGTGTAACTCTAAGTAAATTTGCAATGCAGCAAGAGGTGTGTAAATAGAAAAACACATGGCCACTGTCACTAGTCCTGTTATGTATTCTACATGTGCAAATCCCTTGACAAAACCACATGGAGATATGCACTATTTGAAAGGTAAAAATAGTTGTAAGGACTGAAAAGTTCCATTTACTTGAAATGAAAGCCCTTAACATTCTTAGTTGAGAGTGAATGTTAATATTAAATGATCACTGTAATGTAATTAATACAACTTCATAATATGTGTGTGTGCGTGTGTGTGTGTTTGTGTGTGTGTATACATTATATATGTATATGTATATATATATATATATATATATATATATATATATATATATATATATATATATATAGATATATATAAATCTATTGGCATTAATTTACCAGGAAATTCCAACTGAGTAGTGCCCTTTTTTAGTGAAGAGTTGGGGAGAAAAGCTCCATTACGATATACATAGACAGTAATCCATCCTTTCACCATCATGTGTCTACAGTAGTGAAGAAATCATTCTATGTTGTGCAACCTATAAGGAAAAGTATGGCATCTAGGTCCAAGGTGAAAAAATATTTTGATCTCTCTCTGCTTACTGCTTGCTGCTTCTTGCTGTGGGATGGATTTGAAGTGTTCTTAAGACACTCAGTCTTGCTGGCTGGATTCTGCTAAAATTCAAAGTCTGGTTATATTTGCATTCACAGTCTGTTGCATACAGAAACTTGCAGAATATACACTGATGAGAGAATATACTTTGCAGCACTTGTCTTTAAGAGCAGTAACCAATAACTTTTTATAATAAACCAAACGGAATAACGTTGCAGCTTAAAAGTACTGTTCCAACTTTACTTCTCATATAGTACAGATGATGTGAGAGATATAACATTTACCTTAGGACTTGTGTCCCTACCATACCTCTAACATAGCTGGATTTATACAGCTCTTTATATACACTTTTTAGTCATGCATAAACATATTTTTGAGGAAACACATTGTTCTGTATTCTATTTTGGAGAATTGCTTATCCTGTAGAAACAATACTAAGCTTCCTTGTTTAACAATGTCTTGTAAGAGACCAGCTTTTCTGACAGTGTGAATATCCTGTAACAGTGTCCTGATGTCCATGTAGAAAAACATATTTTTGAGAAAACACATTGTCAGAGATCAGCTTTTCTGACAGTGTGAACATCCTGTATTTTATTTGGATCTTTGTATAAAACATCTGTTCTTGTGTCATATCCTGTTTTTCCATGCAGAAAAACATATTTTTGAGAAAACACATTGTCACAGTGTCATAAACATATCCTGTTGTTTTAGGAAACATATTGTGTCCATCCTGTTATTTTAGGAAACATATTGTGTCCATTTTTTTATATGCAGAAAAGCATGTCAGTGTTCTTTAAAAGCAGATTTTGCATTTTTGCTCTTGCATACATCCTGTTTCTGAGTCTGTAAGGGAAAAATGTCCATTCTTTAAAATCAGATTTTGTATTTTTGCTCTTGCATACATCCTGTTTGAGTCTGTAAGGGAAGAATGTCCATTCAGCAGATTCCTTTTCCGAGCCATGGTCATTTAGTATGACTGCTGATCACATATTACTAAACTCTGTTTCTGCATTTAAGCAAGCCTTTTCTTTCAGCATATTTACAACATAATTATTTCAGACTAATATTAATAAAATCTAACAATTCCCTCTGTTTTAAACATACTCAAAACATTTTATATAGAAAACACATTAAGAAACAAACCTATAGTCTTCTTTTGATGCAAGTCAAAATGCAATTTTACATAGTTAATACAATGATATTAAGTATTACTACCAAAACTGAATGTATTTCAAACTTTTTCTTTTGCAGACCATTCTGTGAAAATATTTTATCAGTTATGAGCTGTGTCTGCTTTAGTTTAACTTGATCAATTTATTCTTTTGCAATCACAGAATTTAATTTATGACTTAGAATTGTTTCATTAACTCTTTGCAACTGTTGAATTAACTATAAGAGACAATAACTATGTGCTACTGCAAGCATTTATACACTTCTGAAAATATACAGTTTTAATGTCATTTTAACCATAACATTATGATCATGTCTTCAAACTGCTCATTAACATCTTGGTAAAATACTGAACTGGGCTTAGATAATAAATATTTGAAAGCAATTATTTTACTGGGGTAAAACCAGTGATATTACAACTTGACAAATTAGTTTTTAACTTATTACAATGTATCCTGATCAGTATGTATTTACACAGACTGTTTGCTATTTATGCATTTCAATCTAGTAGGTATCCTGGACCCATTGTTTTCTTTAAATATGTTTTTTCACACATATTCATTACTAGACATTAATTTCATTTGTACTGAATTCTTCTGCATTTGTACATACAAAGACTATCATTTGTACTGAAATTTTCTACATTTGTACATACAAAGGCTGTAAAGTACATTTAGTCTAATCTTACAAATTTAATAACATTAATATTAAGCAAAATCTTGGAAAATGTTTGTCTCTTTAGAAATATCTAGTGGAATTGACACCAAATGCATATGTTCTGTTATTTTAAACTACATACTCAACAATTATTAAAAATATTCATGCTTTTTATACCAACATTGTTTTGCCAAAAACATATTAAAAATAGTGACCATTCTTGCTATTAGAAACATTTATGCATTTTTGCATATCTTTATTCTGTCTTGTATAGCTTTATCAATTTTAAGCCATCTCTTATATAGCTTTACAATTTAACAGGTTGTAAATACAATTTAATTCTAAACAATACAATAATAACCATTATGATAGCTATTAACAACTTGTAAAATATCTTATCCTGTCAGGTTTAATCCAGTTTACCAGTATTTCTAATACACGAATACCTGTTTTTTTCCTCTCCCTAAAAGAGTATTGTCAAGAAGGAATGAGATATTTTTTCCTCTAGCTTTATTTTAGACACTTGTTGTTTATTTTTTCTGTAGTTTTATTTCAGACCCTTGTTGTTTATTTTTTCTGTAGCTTTATTTCAGACCCTTGTTTAGTACTGCTTATACAGTCAGTGTAAAACTGAGAAAGTACCCCTCCCCCTTATACAGTCAGTGTAAAACTGAGAAAGTACCCCTCCCCCTGTAGTACTTCAGCACTGTTTATCTGCCCTATGCTGTGAGAATAGAATGTATGTCAGCCCAACACTTTGGTTATATATTTATTTTATTAGGTTACTAAATAAAGTTTTCACTGTATATTACCTCTAGTAGGTATTTACACCCTCCTGCACAATTGATTTGAACTGTATGTATACTATAGCCCATTTGCTGGCTGTACTTGATGCAACTGAGTTTTTTTCTTTTAACATTTACTTGCAAACAGATTATAAGTGACATCTATGCACAATTGTGGCATTTTATGACAATTACTAAATAGTGTTGCTTGTAAACATTTTAACAAGTATGTTTTAATAACAATGATGCTTTAGAAAAACTCAAGCTACTTATCTGGCAATCAGTCTTATTGGTTATCTTATCTTTCCAGCATTTCCTGTAACTATTCATTCAGTCTAGGAAGGTCTGAGCTCACATTTTATACTCTATAAACTATAATTAATTATTTTGGCATTTTTCCTTTAATGTGATTGTGATTTGCATAACTATGCATTTATACAACATAAATAGACATTGTTTTACAATTACCTTACATGGATTTCAGTATTTTTTATTTATTTATCTATTGAACTGTCCTGCCATTAATTTTACAAAAACTGTTTGACTAATACCATCTGTGATTTTATTTATTTTTAAAATTCAGAACTTTAACTGTTTGGTGTTACTATACAATTATAACATATGTTTATTTATATTTGCTGTTGTCTACCTTTTGCTTTTGTGCATTGTAAACAAATATACTCTAGATGAAAAGAACACACATGCATGTCTGTCTTGTATATGTATATCTTTATACAAGCATGTCATGTCCCTACCATCCTAGCATGCATGCTTAACCATTTTCAAAACATAAACATATTATAAAATATATTTCTTTTGCACAGATTAACTGTGTATGCAGGAAATTCCCAGTCTTTGTCAGTTGAGCTAATTTATTTCCTTTATCCTGCAACTGCAGTTGAATTTCCTGTGATGTTGCATGGTCTATCTGACATTCTTTAGTAAGCTGTTCTGCTGAATTTGAAACTCCTATGCACTTTTGAAAAGATGTATGTATAACTTGTCTAAGCTTCCTGAACTCATTATGTCTGTCTTTTAGAAGTTTACTACATTCCTTTGTAACAAAATGTACTCGGGGTTCTATCAGTAACTGATTTGACTCACATGTGGTGACTGAACATAACTGTTCAATATCAGAATGTAATGGAAACACTTTACCCTTAGTTAATTCTTCAGATCTGTTTTTACAGTCTATTTTTTTAGCATGATGCAATATTATTTTATGGCATAATACACAAAATGCAGTTTTTGTTGAAGCACACAATAAACATTTGTCATATTCCACATGGTTTTCTTTGAGATACCAGTCAAATATTGTAATACATTTGCATAATGCCTGACTATCAGCCTGCCCTAATAAGGTTTTACATTTACTAATGTGCTGTGTATACCAACATAGCAATTTACTAAAGTTTGGTTTACTCCTGCATGAATTATAAATAATATCCATATTAATAATATACAAACTATAAGAATATACAAACTGTTAACATCATCCACACTAAATATGTGATGCAGAAAAAAGTCTTACCAGTTAGCAAGAAAACAGGTGATCAGGCTGCTATTGCAGATGGCTAGAAATTTTTCAGAGTCACTTGAGAAGCTGGTGAAGCACAACAGGCAGTGGACTACTGTGCTAGTGGACATTCACCTTTTCTTGAAGAATTTATGGCACTGCGAATTTCTTGAACTAGTCTCACTCCGGATTGTAGATGTCTAAAAAACTTTACTACTGCAAGCTGCATAAACTGGAATACTTCTGTTTAGGATTTACACATACATACAAATGTTAGTTACTGCAATTTGACTGAAGTGACCCTCTGCAGGGCTTACCATCACTCCTCCTGTGTTTGAATGCAGATTGTAGGTTCAAATGCAGGCTAGCTTGCCATTGAAAAAATTACATGGAGCTAGTCACTCAGCTGCCTTGCCAACAAGGAAGTCACTGTTCCACTGTACTTGGCATTCATCAGACCTATCATGGAGTACTGTGCCCCATGTGGTATGTACTTTACCAGGCATATCCAGCAACTGGAATATCCAGAGGTTCCTAACTAAAAGAATACACTGTGTGAAAGTAATATGTCCTGTTTAGACCACCTAAAGGCCCTAGCCCTGCATTCTGTCACCTACAGGCTGTTGAGGGGAGATCTATGCTTGGCATATAAGGCATTATCAGACCCCACTCTGATGGACCTCCTGCATATCCATAAAATGATCAGTGCCAGAATTATCCATTCTAAAAACTTAAATCTTGCCTGAAATATAAATAGGACATGCTGGAGAGACAGATATGCTTCCCAGAGACTACCCCTTCTCTGGAACAGGCTTCCCATCCATGTGAAGCAGAGTCCCTCCCTAACACAATTCAAGTGTAACTTGGAGAATTGGATGGAGAACAGGTAATTCATCCCTGGTTTTGGCACCTATGTCTCTAATGGATATATGTAGCCTGTAAATGGTTTATCTTCTATCTCCCTGCTTGTAAATGTTTCATCTCCCAAGCCCCTGATTACACTCAGGGGTACCAGAATTTATCAGAGATTTAGGATGCGTGACTAGGCTTAAAAAGGCCCTTGCGGTCATTAGCCTAGTAAACACCTAGGAACCTATTATACAAACATCATTTGCATTGGTTCATTATTTATAGTAATTTTCATCCAAGAGCAGCAGTTTCTTTATTCAGACATCCTTGACATCAGTTACATAATTTACAAACAGTTTTGATTAAAATTAACAGCTCAAACAGATGCCCTACACAGACCATCTCAAAAAACTCCAGTTTTACTTCATCACATATAGCCTCCTCAGAGGCAATCTCTGCCTAACATAGAAAGGTATGTCAAACCCAGAGCTGTTGGACATGCTCCACTTAAAGAAATCTCAATCCCTCCGAGCTACACACTCTAGGGACCTAAACCTTATCACCACAATAAACAGGACATGCTGGAGGGATAGACTGCTGTCCCAGAGACGTCCCATACTCTGGGACAAACTACCTATCTATATCAAACAAAGCTCCTCATTAGCACTCTTCAAGAAAAATCATGATGATTGGATGGGAAATAGGAAATTCACCCTAGGGATCACTTCTGTGGCTCTGCTTGACAGGGGCACAGGAAAATAATTTTCTTGGGAGGCAAAAGCCAGTGTACCTTTTTGGCTAGGCTTATATAGGCCCTAGGGCCAATAGCCTAGTACCTACCTGTGAATCTATGAACCTGGGCTGTGTACATATTTAATACAGGGAGGAGTATGCAGTGGAATATTATCAGCATGCATTGATTGTCAGGTTTTACATAAGAATATTTGCAATTATAAAGACTTGTTCAAAATCTAGGACATATGAAGATAAGATAAAGGAGTATAGCAGACCAAAGAAAGGAAAGAAGTGGGAGGAGGTACAAGGAAGATAAAAGAAGGCATAGTTTTAATAGTATATTAAGTTTTGTGAAGCAGAGTTAAAGCACAAATGCATATAGCTATACTGGTACCAGTTTAATCAGGGGTGGTGCAGATGTAGAGCCATTTTATCTATCAGGTTTTGCTTCAGTTGGTATTTGAAGTTTTTCAGCTTGCAGACTGTTCTTAAGTGGAGTGAGATGGTTGTCCTGCTATTAGCAATGCAGTGTGAATACAGGAAGTATCCTGCATTGTTGTTGCTGTTAGGTTTAGTTCTGGAGATAAATGATTGATCAGTGGAACATAGAAACATAGAGTTTTCATAGTATTGTAAGGCTGAATGATGGAGTAAAGACATGGAATTTTTTCAAGGTTGTGCAATAGTTTGAACATTGTAATTAATTGCGAGTACAAAATAAAATTATTTTCTTTGAGCCAGTTTAGTTGTTTTAGAGAGAGGCAGTGATGTGATGTCTGCTGTTCGTTGGTTTTAAATTTGGCTACTTTATTGTAACACTGTTATACTTTGGCTGATCGAGAGAAGCTGAGATTGGTTAGAATAGGAGAGGCATGTAATAGGGTGGGGAGAAGAAAAAAAGTGTCTATGTTTTGTCTAGCAGGGTCAGTAAGATAATATTTTACTCTGTAGAGACAACCTAGCTTTTGGTGTATCTCCTTTTTGGCTTGCTGAAGGAGAAGATTACATTTCAGGTGGTCATTTATAATTACACTTATTAGTTTGGTGTGGGATACCTGTTCTATATCGGTCTTGGATGCTAGCATATTAAAGGTAGTTTTTTGGGAGAAGAGATAGTTAGGGGGTGAACACTAGTAGTTTACTTTATTTTATGGATTCAGGATGAGTTATGAGTTTTTGAGCCAAGCTTCTATGGAGGAAAAGGATTTCTCTGTGACTGTTTGGAGCATGGTTAATGTCCTAGCAGCACATATACGAGTGCAGTCATCGACATATTGCAGTATGGTGGTATCTCTGGCTGCTGTGTTTGGGTCATTGATAATTAAGTTGAACAGCTGTTATCTTGGGATAGAGCCTTGTAGGAGTCTGATGGATATATGAAGGAAAGAGGAAAAATCATCTTGCCATTTTCACTCCTTTGGACCTATTAGTAAGGAAACTAAGAAACAAGTTAAATGATGATGTTGATAGCCAATATGAAGAGAGTTTAGTTAAGAGAATTTGATGATTGACCCTGTTGAATGCCTTGCATAGATCCAGAAATAGGGCTGAGGTTAGAAGACCTGAATTTCTATTGTAATTAATTATACCTGTGAACTTTCAAAGGGCAGTAGTTGTACTGTGACTGGTCTGAAACCATTCTGTAAGGGAGAGTGGGAATATATCTTTCCATGATTTTGGATAATGGTGAGAGAATTTCACAAAAAATCTCACCATGTCAATGGATGAAACCAATTCCTAGTACAAAACATAATCAAAAGGCAAACTCAAGGAGACGGTAAACATGGCAGTTAAAAAAATAACTTGAGTTTAATGAAGTATAAGTGCTTTCACATTGGTTCCACAATGCTGCTTCAGATACACTAAAATAACATCTCAAAATGTTTATATTTAAGTCTCCATAAACCAATAAAAATGCCAGGAGTAGTCACATGACATATAAAACAACCACCTGACTCTTCAGTTATACTAGCCACCTGACCTAAACTCCAGCTTGCAAAATCCCAAATAGCACATTCATCATAAAAAACAAATATAAAACTTTCAGCCTATAATGCAAAGCTGAAAAAGCTGGTAAAATTAGCATATAAAGTTCCTGAATAAAGTATACATATATGTTTATATATAACAAACAGTTCTCATACTATCAAAAGCATAATCATATTAATAGAAGTCAGAATCCACTAATGGAAGTCATAAGAACTAGCAAATAAACACTTACAAGGCTGCTCAATGACCCCTTCAAGATGTAAACATAAGGCCTTACATGAATTGCTTTTTTGGGGGGATGGTTCACTCTTTTGGTTCTTAATAGTGCTTGTTCTGCCAGGATATTTAGAAATATTGTATTAACTGTGTCTACTGCTTCAAAAAGGAGAAGAGGTTTAAGTGGAGCCCAGTTGATCATGAGTAGGTTGGAAGTAGAAGCTTCATTATTGAAGTTACTGAGGTTTTTGGCTGTGTTATGGTGATGAACCTTGTGGGGCTTTTTGGGGTGTTTGATTATGTAGCTTACCTAATGATAGCTTAAGTTATCGGATAGGGTGTCACTTGCGGCAACATTGTTTGAAGTGGATGTTGACCTGATCTACTGTGAATATTTTAGATATGGCCTTGTTAATTCAAGCTAGAACATTAATTAATTGAGAGAAGATGTATAGTGGAATTGAATTTGTTTGGTTTTGTATGGCTATTGTTTGCCAGTCTATGTTAACATCTCCTTACAAGATGGTTTCCAGTCTTATGTTGGCAGAGATCCAGGACAGGATCTCTTCCAGGATGAGGATGTTGTTACTAGGTGGTATGTATAGACCTAGAATTGCTAGATATTTGTGGGTATTCAGTCTGACGAACTGATGAAAAAGGCATTGTTGAAAGTGGGTATAGTATCATGATATGTGGAGAGATCTAAAACATTTCTGTAGAAAACAGCAACTCCATCTACTTTGTTGTTGGTTCTTTCTAGTCTGAGTTTATTATAACCTGGTGGGAGTATTTCTGTATCCTTGGTAATAGGCTTTAACCAGTTTATTTGACTATGTAGAGATCAAGAGAGTAGTGGGCACGAACTTCTGTGATTTTGTAATACAGACTTCTTAGGTTACTGTGTAAAGTCCTAGGTGGTTGGAGGTGGTTGGAGAGGTAACCTAATTGCTGTTTCAGGATATGTGGGGGCTGGTTTGTTGGGGTCTGAGGTTAGATGAGTGGGTCCAGGATTGGGATGTATATCCCTTCCCAGTATTATGGCCCAGTCAGCAATGTGGGTATTGAAGAGCCACTTATATTTGGGCTTGAGTTTATGCATGATTTTGGATAATGGTGGAGCATATACTACTTGCTTATATTTCAGGATTCTAATGCAATTATTTTTGAGTAGGCTGGAGGAGATACTCAAGAAATGTGTTGTGGTATTCTGTGTTAAGTATTGTATGGTAGGTATGTAACAGTGTGAGAGGATTTTTTGCAAAGCAGTATAGGAGGGAGAATGGTAGATGGAAGTGATGCTAAATGTTTGATGGAAGTAAGGAAGATGAGAATAGAAACTGGAGTATTTCCTTGATAGTAGTAAAGTTGTTTGGGAAGGTATATCTCCTTTGCATGTATTTTATGTATTAAGTTTTCTGACATGACACGTAAGATCTTCAAACACAAACACCTCCAATCCTCCAATACTCCAAAATCACTTAGTATACGAAACAGGAACACAAGCACTGAAATGTTTGATGATGGTACCTCGGCCTTCGCCTTCTCCTGGAATACATTTTACAAAGTCAAACACCACCCCTTTTATAATACATCTAATTGCATTATTGGTGCACCAACCTTTATTCAATAATTTAATTAACTTAAATTATTAACCCAACCATATAATTGCATCTAAGAAAATACTGACTTCACTTACTTTCATAATTTCTAACTTCATTAAATATCAAATATATATGAACATTTTTATATATAAACATACTTATATTTTTATATAAACACTTTTATATTTTTATATATGAACACTTTTATGTGAACATTTTTTATCCACCTGAGCTATTATTGATAAATAACCACATTTCTAGATGTTATTATTTAGTTATTAAAACATCTATTATTACAAAATTCAGATTGCATATATTTAACACTAAATTCTTTCTAAAACATTGATTATGTCTAAGAAATATATGGAAACATTCAATTTAGATTTCCATGTTCATTCCATTAGGAAACAAAGTTTTATAATTGAGAATAAACCTAGATTCATATGTTCATATATATTTGATATTTAATGAAGTTAGAAATTATGAAAGTAAGTGAAGTCAGTATTTTCTTAGATGCAATTATATGGTTGGGTTAATAATTTAAGTTAATTAAATTATTGAATAAAGGTTGGTGCACCAATAATGCAATTAGATGTATTATAAAAGGGGTGGTGTTTGACTTTGTAAAATGTATTCCAGGAGAAGGCGAAGGCCGAGGTACCATCATCAAACATTTCAGTGCTTGTGTTCCTGTTTCATATACTAAATGACACGTAAGATCCCCACAACTGTGCAAAGTACTCCAGTAATGGCCAGCCACTGCATGATAAAAAGGAATTGCAGCCTTGATATCATGGGATTATATTCCTCTTCAAAGATACACATCACAGCATTGCTTTTACTGTATCTGTTTCAGTCTGCACCTGATTGTTTAAGTGATCTCTGTATTGTTTGTCTTTTGAAGCTGTTTTTGATTTGGCATATATAGAAACACATTATTCTTTAATAATATAGTATTGTAAATCAAAAACTTGTAAAAGAATATTGTCAGCAGATAAATATATTTTTTTGGTTTGAAGGACCAACATTTATTTTCCTGTGGACTTACTTTATGAAGTAGTGAAAAAAAAGAAGAAACATTTGTAGAGATACATTTTCTGCTTTGGAAGTAGAATATTAAACCATCCTTTTTGTTGGCAACTAAATTTAAAGTAGTGTGGAAATGCATTTTTTTCTTATTTTGTCAATAGAATGAGAAGCTAAACATGAACAAATATTAAATTATCCTTTTTGTTTTCAACTAAATCTGAAGTAGTTTGGAAAGGCATGCCTCTTATTTTGTTGACAGACTCAGAAACTAAATATGAATTATCTGTTCTATGAATTTTTCGGCTTCCTTCCTTGCTGGAATTATTTCTGTTTGATCCTCAAGTGGACAGAATCATTATGGACTATGAACATTTTTCTTTTAAGTGCACCTATACCTTTTCTGTCTTTATGAGAGAGGTGATGGAGATACTATCCTTTTGAACTATTTACACTGATGCATTTCATGTATATCATTTTTAATTTTTGTTGCGTTTCTCATTACATTACTTAAAATTTGCAGCATTGATATAAATGGAACACATAACTTTTCTAAGTTATGAAAAATTATAAAATATTTTGAAGCCAGTCCTGAAAATGCCTTTCTATTACAGAAATCTCACTTAAGTGATGCTCAATGTAAATATTTGTGTATGAAGCATTTCTAAAAAAAATCTTTTGTCAATTATTATAACACACAAAATCAAATTTTCATAAAATAGATGGTAGGCTGTTGCTGCATCTTAATAGGTTTAATACTGCTATTGGTCTGAGTATGCACCGTGGACTATCAGACTTTTTTGTATAGCATTGCTGATAGGTTACAAAAATTAGGAAATATTTCTGATGTATGAGGAGGGGACTGTAGTGGAGTGCTATAACTAACTTTATGCATGCCCATTCTTCTTCTTTTCCTAGAAGATATTCATATATACTATAGAGCATGTGGAACTGCTATTTTATCTCGTAAGTAAGGAAATTTAGTGGCTAGACAATTTCCCAGGTTAAAAGGATTTTGCTCTTGTATCTCATTTTTCTAAATTAAATACTATGATTGACTTTTTTTTTTGCATTAATGGGTGTATTTAAAATTATGTTTTTTCTTTTCCTGAATATCTTACATGGTCTGTTTATTTTTAATTAAACTGTCATTGCAACATAACTTAAGTAAATAAACATACAACTAGAGTAATTCCTAAAATGTCATTTAAATCTAATATGTTTTGTTTAGGTACTGTGACAGAAATTAAATATTACTAGATGGGCAATTTTAATTTACTTCATATAGCTACAAGTTGGAAGGTTTCAAAACAATAATTTACAACTCTGTGGTAAAATATAATAAACAGAATGTTGTAGACAAAATACTGAGATCAGATTTTTCAATCAACAAATATCAGTTTTATCTCAAATTATAGCAATTATGATAAATACTTTATAATTTGGAAACAGAAACTAGTGGGTTGGCAGTTACTCCCAAAATAATTAGATCAGGCATTAGAGCTTGAAAGTTTCAAGAAATATTTTATCCAGTAAGATAAATTAGGGAAACTGCTATAATTTCAATGTGAAAAAATAGCTTTACAATGAAGTATTACAATTACAAAATGAACAAGAGCAGTTTAAATCAGGAGAAAATTAGTAGGTATTATTAATGGATATTATAGTGAGATGTACAATCAGAATTAGATTAGTGATGTTTGAACTCTAAAAAATGATTACAAGGTACTTCAAAATTTCAATGTGAGATTCTTTATCCAGAAATTTCACTACAGAAGACAAAAGATACAATTTTTTTAAGACATGCATATCATGGTCCACATAGCTTTGTAGCTGAATTGTATCACATTTTGCTGATGAGTTAGCTCCTTATCTATATCCGTTATCACAAATGTATAACCATTCCTCAGTGGAAAATACCTCCTGGTATGTATTTAGCTGACATTGTCTTATTTCATAAAGAAGGAAAGGATGGTGCTAAATCTATATCAAATCTAAATGTTGATTATAGGATGACTGCAAAAGCTAGCTATCAACAAGCTAACAGATAATTTAGAAAGACTATATCTGTAGCACAATTTGGATTTGCTCTAACATCAACAACAGAATAAACAAATATTTGCAAGCCACAATTTTTAATAATTCAGAAAAAAATTAAGTTAAAGATTTTATTAACTTTGTCAAATTATATGCATCCAAATCAATTAATTATATAAATAGTGAATATTCTTGGCAAGTATTAAAATAATATTCAATATCCACACCACTCACTGCTATGATACAAGATTTGTGCACTGCATATTAAATGCATATTAAATTACACAAATCTTCACTACCAAAATTTTATATTACACCTGCTATTAGAAAAGGTTGTCCCTTTTCTGCTACTCTGATTGTAATCACTATACATTTGTTATTATACAAATTATGAGTCTATTATGAAGTTACCTATTAATAAAATTGAACATTCTTTGACAACACATGCAGATCATATAATGATTTAGTTATGAAATAAAAAAGATTGTGAATATTATGTCAGCAGTGCATGAAATTATTAGATATGTTATAAATTATGACAGCTCAGAAAGATTGCAACTTTTTAATTCTGTCTTGAATAATGAACTGGACTTTTCAATTCCTGTAGTATAGTCATTAAACCTTTAGGAATAAGAGTATCATCTCAATATGAAAAACAGTGGAAAAACATGTGATCTAATTGTGCAATTAAAGGAAATCCATCATAAGTTCTTTGCTTTAATAGGAATGGTAATCATTACAGAAATATTAATGTCTTTGGTTTTATCTTCCTTACAGAATTGTTTTATCTTCCTTACAGAATTTGCTGACTCTACCAAAATATAGCTGTATTTATCAAGTCAAACATGTAGTCAGTACATTTCTCTGGTGAAGTGTATTACATGTAATACTGTGTGGCAAGTTTCACTTGCACCTCAAAGAGGACTATTTGTACCTGATATTCACAGATTCTTGAAGCCAATTATGCCTTTATTAATTCAAATGATATTCAATATGAAACAACTTGGTTTACAAACCAATAAGTACGACTGTGCAGTTTCTAGTCCATATTCCAAGGTGATTACCTATACAATCTCAGATGTTGAATTATTATATTATTTCCCTTATTCTGATTAACTTTTGCATTGTTCAGAACTATACAACTGCCATGGGAAGAGCTTGACATTGTGAATTGTTATCCTGTGATCAAATTCATAATACCCCAGCTTGAGAATTACCAATGGCATGAGTACCTAATTAATTCTCAGCTGAAACATAAATTTATTGATAATTTTTATAGAAAAGTCAAGACTGTATTTTATGAGAAATGTAAAGTTTAATCTATCAGGCAAAATGCAATTATTTATAAAATTCAGCCTAACATTTCCAGTTCTATAGTATGTCAGAAAATAAAATGAGAAAAAGCTCTTAATAATGTTTTTGTAAAACAGAGTTGACTTAATAATTTTAAGAACATTAATAAGATCCATAAATTTATTAGAAATAGATTTCTTCACTATAAAATAATGCATGGTATACACGTTTTACCTAGCAGACTCTGTTTAATGCAAGCAATAAGAGACTCAGATTGCTGGCATTGTCAATATGAACCAGTTAATTTATGTTATTTTTGGTAGTGATGTCTCCAAATACATAAATACTGGCAAGTTGCATACCCATCCATTCATCCATCCATCCTCAGCCCCTTTTCCCATTTTGCACATGGGGTTGGGATGTCACTTTCACAGTGACAATCATCTTCAGCCAAAGTTTACACCACTGGATGCATTGCAAAAATGTTGATATACATTCCAGTTTTCACCATCTTATTAGATATGATTAACATTACCTAATTTGATATTAAGACAAACATAAGCTTAGCTTCAATGGTTGATAAGCATTTCTGAAGAACTACTGAGGAGTGTTTCCAATGCTTTGAATATTCAATATTAACATCTGAATATATGTTTGTATGTATGTATATATACGTCTGTAAGAAGTGAACATTCATAAGAGTGAGCACCCTTACAGGCTCCTTTTCAGCCTTTTGACTGCTTTCCATGCAATATCATCGGACAGTGCAGTCTGGGAATTTGCCTTTACCCCACTGTTATACAGTCTTGGAGTCTGTATATATATATATATATATATATATATATATATATATATATATATATATATATATAATTAGCAGGGGTTATGGGGGTCAACACAAAGGGGGTTCAGGGGGACTTGCTCTTCTGCAAAATAATCTGTTTTTTTAATTTTTTAGTGATTTAGTCTTTTGATATTTGATCTAAAAGTATCTCCCTTTTTGCATTTGCTCATCTGGTAGCTCAGTCATTGATAAGACACGCACACACAGACACACACACACACGCACACACACAAACACACACACACGCACGCATGCACGCACACACACACACACACACACACACACACACACACACACACACACACACACACACACACGCGCGCACACACATATATTTATAGATATATATATATATATATATATATATATATATATATATATATATATATGTATATAGCCATCGGAGACTAAATAGGTCTCTGTTATGATTTAACATAAAACTCTGAATATTTGTTTTGTTTTATAGTTATTTTTATCACTTTCCTTTTTCTGTTTCCTTTATCCATATCTTTCTTTCTTTTTGCTTTTTATCTATTTATTTATTTATTTATTTATTTATACTTTGTTGACAGTGTTAGTCCCACTAGGCTAGTGTCCTTTTTTCAGGGGAGACCTGAGATGGTATTTATACTAGTATGGGAAATTTTGGCCAGGGTATTAGGGAACTTCCCTGCTCTTTTCAATAGGAAATGCAGGAACTTTTTTCATCCACCTGAGGTACCACTATACCACTATTCATCCAGAGACACCTATTTAGCCATATATAATTTTCTAACCAGTATGACATCATGCTTAATCTATCAATTTCTGCATTCTGTACTCTCAATGGTCAGAACTACCACTTTAGTGAGACCAGACAACTTACATGGATACCTAACAACTAGCACTAAACATGCCCTTATGGAGTCTTCCTGAATTTGTTTACCATAAGCTTAGTCAAAGAGTGTCTCTGAAGTATAGAGAACTGCTGTCCATACTTCAGAGGCCTTACTACAGACCCTGGGAACAATGTACCTATAAGTCTGACTAGTCTAATATGCAAGGCCATGAAACTTATGCAGCTGGACTTCAAAAATATCATCCACCTAGACCCTCAACAGTTCACCTTCATCAAAGGAGATCACATCAGCTTATTTAACTTCATCAAGAATGCCAACAAGGCTGTAGACAGAAGTCATTCAGTTCGCACAACTTATCTGGATCTGACCAAGGCCTTCAGTACCATCCACCATCCCCCATTCTGGCATTGTAAGTAAGTTAATAGACCTACATGTGGATCCATATGAGAGTGGGTAGATAGCAAACTGGCTAGAAGACAGAACTCACACAGATAAAGTATCAGATGCCACCTCAGAAAGTAAGAAGTAGTAAATATCAGAGATCAGTTGGTACTACTCCTGTTTGGCATAAACTTCTCTGATCTCCAAATTGCAAATCCAGCCCTGTGGCTAACAAAGTTTGCTGCAAGTTAAGTGTTATTGTCTAGTCACCCTTGATACAGTGGGACTGCTGCATGAACTAAACTTCACTAACCAATGCTGTTCAGGAAAAGAGCTAAAATTAAATGTGGACAAGTGTTGCATTATTGCATTAGGCAAAACATTGTTGCCTTTAGCTTACAGCATAGATAACAACCCTCTCCAAACTAATACTGTAAATAAGGATTTTGGCACTTGGGCACAAATACCCCTCTTTTGTTCAGCATGTAGCATTAGTAGGCAGGAAAGCCTTCCATTCAGCGCAACTGATATCTCAAGGTATCCTATACAGATAAAAAAGAGTTATCCTTCCACTATACTATGTTCTAATTAGATGAATTATAGAGTTTGATGCTTGTTGTGATATGTACCTGAGCAATTCCATCCCACAGCTAGAAAGGTACCAGTGATTTCTAATCCAAAAAGATCCCTGATCTAAAGACCATTGACAATCAGAAGAGGTTTGAAGTCCTTTCCCATTACCCTGTTTCTTACATGCAGATCTGGGTTTTGCTCTTTGTTCCATAAAGGACCTGACCATCCTTAATCTCTTTTATCTCTGAAAGACAAACATTAAACTAAGGATTTATATCTCCACCAACCTATAAATAAAAACACACTTAAGAAACAGATTTATTACCCAGCATTTACTCCATCTCTGGAAAAGACTTCTCTTATATGTTAAAAAAAGTTTCACCCTGACATCCTTTAAAATTAACTTGAAGAAGGGGATGCTCATCTACAAATTTGTTCCCAGCTTGACCTGCTTTACTCTTATGGTGGAAGTGGAAGGTACACCACGAGGGTGGGTATCACCGAAGCACAAATGGCCTTATAACTTCTGTGCCTTCTAATTCCTATATTCCTATGACCTTCTGCATTTTCTGTGTTTCTCAGCTCCCTTCTTATACTTATAATATTCTTCTGTCAGATTATTCAACCATCTTTTATGGTCAATGAGTTAGATCATGAACGGTTGTATTTGTAGGTACTTCCATGCAAGTAGACTGCAAGAGTCACTTTAAGACTTAACAAACATTATCATTCCCCCATATCAGCACTATACTCATACACAGCATTCACTGCTGTAGTTCTGCCATTCATTTCAGTCAATATATTTCAGACTTAATTTTCCACTGGCATCAATTACTCAGTGTGAATCCTCCCCTCCTTAACCATCCTCTCATTACTCATGGCATCAGGCTGCACAGATAAAGGGAATACTGTCCGTAATGAATAAGGGTGTTTTAATAATACAAAAAAATTCAAAACGTTCTCCACATAAACAAGTCAAAAGACAAAAATAAAATCAAATTATAATCAGCACACTACAAACTTATTAGCCAAAACTTATAGGTGAATTCCCATGATGTCCTGCTTAAAATCAACCCATGCTTACATAAATACTCTTTCATTTATTATCCAGATAAACCCAGTCAGCATAAGTGTGTTTTGTGTTTATTTTTTTAATGGGAGGTAACTCCCACAAGAACAGTGTTGTTATGTGACATGCTGAGATTAACATAGTTTGCAAGTTGAAACTAAAAGAGCCAAATCCTAAAATACAGGATAAAACTCATTAGCAGTTCATAGTATTAACCTGCTAGGCTAAATTGCTAGACATCTGTCCTAGGCTAACAGGTCATGGGCCTAATGGAACTAGTTTAGCTAATAAAAAGTAACCTGCTTTTTTGCACTAGGAATGACATATTGTCAGTTGAATTAGGATCATAGGAAGTTACTAGGCTAATGGCCCTAGGGCCCTTACAAGCCTAGCAAAGTTCTACCCTTATTTCAATGATCAGCACAACGTGCCTCTGTCCAAGGACAGAGGTGGAACCCTCAGGGTGAATTTATGGTTACCCATCCAATCATCCAGACTGCATTTGAAGAGGGCTAATGAGGTGCTCTGTTTGACATGAAGAGAGAGTCCATTCCAAAGGTGTGGTAACCTCAGGGAGAAAAATCTGTCTCTCCAGCAAGTTCTATTAATCTCACATGCCAGGTTAAGGTCTTTAGAACGAGTAACCCATATACCATTTGACTTGCGTATATGCAGCATTTCCAATAAAGCAGGGTTTTAGATTGCCTTATATGCAAGGCATAGATCGCCTCTGAGTAGTCTGTATGAAACAGAATAAAGTGACAGTGATTTCAGATGATTCAACATAGGACAGATGCTGAAGACCTTGAATTTTACTTGTGAGGAACCTTTGTGGCCTCTCCAATTGCTTCATGTGCCTGGAAAAGTACATACCAAAAGGGTGGTGTACTCAATTACTGACCTGAAGAGGGAAGAGTACAGAGAGGTTCTAACTTCTTTTTTCTGGATGCCATGCCCTTATGAGATGAGCAATATAGAATGCCCTTCTTACCACTGTGGAAACATGGTGATCAAAGGTAAGGTTACTGTCAAAGTGTGTGCCCAGGTATCTCACCACTAAGTGTGTACTTATGGTATTGTTATTAATGTGGTAGTAGCAGGAACATCGCACTTACTGAAAGGGATGATAATACATTTGTTTTGCATTGAGTTTAAGGCCATGATGTTGGCACCAATCATTTGTTTGTGTAAGACCCTCTTGTAGGATGTTGATATAATTTGGAGATTGTATGACTTCTCACAGTTTGCAGTCATCAGCAAACTCTGTCAGCCACAGACCTTTAGTTTTAGCTTGTACTTCAGAAAAATAGATTCCAAACAGTAGTGATCCCAGGACCGATCCCTGTGGAACACCACTGGTTACAGGTCTGCTGTTGGATGTGGATTCCCCTATTTTGACTATATGGCTTCTATCAGTGATCCATCTAATGATATAAGGATCGAAACCTACCTGGGTGAGTTTGTGAATGATGCCTGAATGAGGGATAGTGTCAAAAGCCTTGGCTAAGTCTAGGTAGGCTGTATGCAGATTTCCCCTCATCCAGGGCCTTGGTGACTGTCTCAAAGAAGTCCACTAGGTTTAACACGTATGATCTCCCTTTGACAAATCCAAACTGAGTAGGGTCAAGTGTTTGGAGATCACCTATATCTTTGTTGATAAGGTCCATGATGATTCGCTCCATGGTCTTGCAGATAAGGATTATCAGGCAATTTTACAAACAGATCTTCTCAAATGGACTGTCAACTATATTGGCTTTTGCCACTAAAATGTTATCAGGTCCTTGGCCACTGAGGTGACAGAATAGTCCACTGTGGGCGAGAGGGATGCTCAGGAGTCTGGATTTGTGCTGTGGCCACTATTTATCAAAGAATACCTTTACTAAGCACTATATATTTGATAAACAGTGGCTACAATATTGTTTGGGAGGGCTGGCCTTCAAGATATCCTGCTCCAAAGTCTCTTTCCTACAATTTGGACTCATTCACCTCCTTTTTCCCTCTTTGGGTCTGTTTTCAGGAAATCCATTGGGGTTCTTCTCAAGTATTCCACCTACTACAAAACTGCCCCTGAAGTAAGTTATTAAAGAATACTCATCACCTTATATGTGATGTAGTGAGAGCTTTATCCCCTTATTCCACCTTTACTTTTACCCGAGACATCTCTAAAACACAGAAAGATTAAGCCATGACTGTCACCCAGTCAGCCTGGATTTCACTAGCAGCCTGGTCACTGGAGGAACTAATGGCAGAGGAAGGAGGAATGATATGGTAAATCTTGTTTACATCCTTCAGGGGTAGAGTGCGTGAATATGCTGCATACATGCCTACTGCATGTTCTGCAGTGGTATGAATACAGATGTAATTAACATGACAGCCACATGTTAACTGGATGGGCACTGAGAGAGGCATCACCACCCAGGTTGGTGTAGCTCCTTCATGATGTCACTGCATTCCTATCAAGGAAAAGTAATGACGCATGTGACAGATTAGTAGGTCTAACAATAAACTACTATGGCAACATGAATGATGCTATGGCCAGAAAACTCTAATATCTTTTCCACTCCTTCAAACATTAATAAGTGAACTCACTGCATCCGTGCAAATAACTGGTAGATCTCTAGTCCAGAGAAGCGAGACAAGATGGAAAATTTAGACACTAAGAAGGCCCAAGAGGGAGGGAGGGATTGGCATAATAGTTAAGGTCTTTACCTCATAGATAAATGGTACAGGGTTTGATTCTAGTTAGAGGTATTATTGGCTAAGCTTATAATTGTCTGCAGACTGATAGCCTAGTATTTACCTATAAACCTATAAACTAGATAGCAGCTGATGTTCCATCTTCTGTCAGAAACAAAAAGATAGCATTAAAAGCAAGAAAAAAAAGTCTCAGCCACTGCATCTGTTCCATAGCAGTAATATATTCTGTTGTAAGTAAACTTTATGTCTGTAATTTTACAACCATGTCACAATATTTTTTGGATGCAATTATTAGCGTACTAGCCCTATTGCTGGGGTGCCATTCTTGCACTAAAAGGAAACATGCATATACTGACTACAAAATCTCACCATTTGCAAGAACAGCCATATAAACAATTTGGGAAAAGACGTATTCAAGCATTCTGCCTACTAATGATGGCTCTTTTACAGATCAGCAGCTGTAGTGAGTACTGGGATATCTGCTATAGCCCATAAAATAATTTAATACCCAGAATGTTTCTGTAAATCTGAAGGTGATAGCTTCTCTCACTTTTTAAAAGTGGCAGTAAGTCAGTTTATCTTTTAAGCAATTTGCTTTTGCACTGTTGGACATGACAGAAGGCTTTGAAACCTTTTATCTTCAGCCCTAATGCACTAGAGCATTCAGGTAACTTGTAAATTAGATGACAATATTTCATGTTGACTAGCAGAAGAAAATATATCTTGCTTTACTTTCTTAGATTCTGTTTCTCCTCTAATTATTTGCAGAGCTTTATAAGTATTGATATTTGATGTAGCTCACACTTTCCCTTAATGTGTTGCTTGATTTATCCAATTTTATTACAAATAAATCTGGACAATTTATTTGTCAAGAGTGGTATTGTAAAACATACACACACAAGATTCAGCAGACTTACTAAAGACAAGGTTACAAATGAGAAATATGTTTTGCTGTCATGATGCATTTACGTAGTACATTTTATTATTTTTTTGTGTGTGTGTGTGTGTGTGTAATTGGAAAGCCTTTTCTCCCCAGGACTATACTGAAGATGAGTTTTTCAGTCAAATAATGCAAATAATTAAACAAAGTCTTGAAAATGTACAAATGAAGGTTATCAACATTATAGATAGACACAGTGATAATACATTACTCTGCTTCACCATATAACACCACACAAATCCTATTCAATGCTCCATCGCAAGGTGCTTTCAATTTTTGTACTTAGTAACTAGAATAGTTTAGGTAGCTTTTTGTTGAAGCAGCCAAAACTAACGAAATAGTTAATGGGGGTCAGCCAATGAGGTAGACCTTCTGACCATTTTCTGCATTTGTTTTGTAGATTACCTGTGGTTGAATTGTGGTTAATGATAAAATAACACTTCTTGTCACAGCAGTAATGCTATCATTGGGATGTGCATGGCATTAATCACAGTATAAGGAATAAATTATAAACAGACAGCAAGGAAAAGACAAAAGAGGCAGTATACTCGACATGCTGCTTTAAGAGAATGCAGACTAACTTTCCATTAGTAATAAAGTTCATAAAACGTGTTTATTTTCATATTTTCATCTATGTGCAAATAATTTACATGTTACTTTATTATTCTGATAGACACTGTGGTGACAGCATAGTCCATTGTGGGAGAGATGAGTTCTCAGGAGTCTGGATTTGTGCTATGAGCTAATGGTCACACTATGAGTGGATGAATTTCAGGTTGCCAAGGACTGGAATCCCTGAGCTGCATTCCCAGAAAAATTTGGTTGAAAAAACAAAACCCATATATAACTCATATAATATACCAATTCCATGGTTGTACCAACTCAAAGAGGGGGTAAATATCTCCTGAAAAAGGCACTGCTGTCAGCACAACTCAGCAACAGTGATTTCCAGTGGAGGAACTCTGATCCTCATTGGGTTGGACTCTGAGCAAATGACACTTGAGAGGGTTCAATCTCTGTTCACCTGTAGGTTACTCCTTCTCATCAACATCAGACGTTTATCACAGAAAGGAGAGAGAGAGAGAGAGAGAGAAAGAGAGGGAGATAGAGACAGAGAGAACACAATGTCTAAACTGACCACAGCAACCTTCCATTACACCATTAATATGCAGAGTAAGAAATACAGGAAAACAAATATAAAAATGTAATCAGAAGGACAAATTAAAGGATGAGAACACACACAATCTAAAGTTTCTGGTTGTCTCTGTGTCTCTTCCATAAATCATGTATTGTTGTCTCATGTTTTCTTCATTTACAAAGGCATCATAATATGCATTAAGGCCCTGTCATCCATGGCCTACCCCTGTGTGACTGCACTGCTATAATGGGCTATCAGTGTCCCAGAAAAATGCTTTTCTTTTCAAGCTGCCATCATACAGTGAGGAAGTGCTTTCTAGCAAGATTTACTGTGCCCTGTGCTCTGCTAGCTGAGCCATTCATGGCAACCAGTACTACCTAAGTAGGAGGACATTGTAAGCCTGTGGATCACTCAGATGAAAGACCTAGAAGAAAGTGGTGAACCATCCTGAAGTCTGACATGAAACCCCATTCAGACCAGCATCATAGGTTCACAGGTTCATAGGATGTTACTAGGCTATTGACCCGAGGGTCTTTACAAGCCTAGCCATTTAATCCCAATATAATACTAGATGAGAGATATTGTCTAAGCCCAAGGTTTTTTTCTAGCAAGGGCTACCCATCTCCAGGAGAGAAGCCAGGGCAATCCCCGACAGCAATTTACAGTTTCCCATCCAGTCATCCTGGTTGCACTTAAACAGCGTCATGGAGGTGCCCTGCTTGAGATGGATTTGGAAGCCTATTCCAGAGGACTGGCAACCTCTGAGAGCTGTATCTATCTCTCCAGCAGGTCCTGTTTATGTCACAGGCTAGTTTGAGGTCCCTGTAACGGGTGACTCTAGTCCCATTTGACTTATGGATGTGTAGTATTTCCATTAGATTTGGGTCAGAGATAGCCCTGTAAGCCAGACATAAGTTGTTTCTAAGTAGTCTATACACTACTGAGTACAGTGACAGTGACTTCAGTCTGTCTGTATAAGACATGTGCTGGACACTGAATTTTCTTAGTTAGAAATTTCTGAGGTCTCTCAAGTTGCTGCAGATGTCTGGTACAGTGCATACCAAAGGGAGCATTATATTCAATAATAGACCTGATGAAGGATGAGCACAGGGGAGTTATAACCTCTTTTGCTCTTGAAGCAATGCTTTTGCTAATCAGGTGAGTGACGTAGAATACCTTCCTCACCACAGCAGACACATGGTGGTCAATGCTGTGGTCCCAGTCAACTTGTGTTCCTAGGTCTCTTACTACTGAATGGGTACTTAGGGTATTATTGTTTTTGTTATAATCAGCAGAGACATTATTTTTACTGAAGGGAATGATGATGCATTTTTTAGCATTTAGTTAAAGACCATGGCTTTGGCATCAATCCTTGATCTGAGTAAGTCTAGTTTGAAGTATGCTGACATTACTGGGGGAGTCAATGATAGCACCTGATTTGCAGTCATCCGCAAACTTGGTAAGCCACAGCCCCTCTGTTTTGGCCTGGACTTACGAGAAGTATAAGCCAAACAATAGGGGGCCCAGCACTTACCTTTGTGGGACCCCACTGGTGACAGGTCTGCTGGTAGAGGTAAAGTCTCCCACCTTGATTGAGTGTTGTTAATCTGTGAGCCAGTTTGCAACCCACCTGACAACACAGGGGATAATATTTAACTGGGTTAGTTTGTCAATGATGCCTGAATGTGGGATAGTGTCAAAGGCCTTGGCCAAGTCAAGATAGAATGTGTGCACGGCTTTGCCCTCGTCTATGGCTCTGGTCATGTTCTCGAAGAAGTCCATCAGGTTTTTCAGGCATGACCTGCCCTTGACAAAACTGAACTGGGACGGATCCAGGGTTTGCATGTCACCTATATCCATATTTATGATTTGCTCCATTGCCTTACAGATGAGGCTGGTTAAACGTATGGGTCTATAGTTACCCAGGTCTGTTACCAAGCCACCCTTGTGGAGGGGGATAACAGTCACTGTTTTCCATTTAGTGGGGACAAAGCCAGTACTCAGGGTATGGTTGAATAGAGTGCCTAATGGAGTAGGTAGCTCTTGTTTTAGAACATTAAGAATGCAGTCCGGAATGCCATCTGGTCCCATGGAGGCTGTGTTCTTAGCCTTGGAGAGAGCATTGATGACTAGATCTTTGGAGATACAGGGAGGAGGACATAATGAAGACATGGTTTGTGGTATGCTTGGGGGGGGGGGGGAATAGGGGAGTGAAATTTTCACCAAACCTGTCTGCTAGCAGGTTTGCAATTTCCAAAGGGTCAGTGTGTGTGATGCCATCAACAGTTAGTTCAGCACACATCTGATTCCTACTTTTTAGTTGCGGACATAGCTGAAGAAAGTCTTAGGGTTATCCTTGACTATGGTTGTTAAATTTTTCTCATAGTTGCTCTTTGAAGATTTTGCAAGTTGTCTTATTTGCTTGTTTAGGCTGAGAAGTGTGCTCTTCCAGTTCTGGGATCTCACTTTTGTATTTTTATACAGCATCTTCTTTCACTTATTGTATAATTTATTAATGCTGGATGTCCACCAGGATGGTTTGCTTTTTCTGGAGGATCTTTCTTTAATCCTATCTGGCACAGCTGTGTCTATACATTTGTGTAGATGTTTATACAGGGCATCAATGTATACCTTAGTAATGCTGTCAATACAGTCTGTGAAAACTGGAGATTGGAAGTCAGTTATACCTTCCCTTAGGAGGGTATGGTTAGCTTTAGTGAATTTTTTTATCCTGACTTTGACTTCTCCTTTGGAGAGTTCTGGTGCTATTGCTACTTCAAAAATGACTGATTTATGATTCGATTTTAACCAATGTGGTCCCACACTTGAAGTGTTGCATTGGTAACTCATATTGGTGAGGACCAGGTCTAGAATACTGGAGCCCCTTGTGGGGTGGTGCACTATTTGTTCCAGGGCATTTGAAAGAAAGTCAAGGAACTTTTGTGCAAGTGAGTTTGGGCTCATATAAGTTTACCAGTTAATGGAAGGATAGTTGAAGTCACCAATAACTTGGGTATTATGTTGTACCTTAATTGTCCCAAGTAGGTCTAAATAAGCTGTGTGGGCATCTTGGTTCATGGAAGGGGACCTGTAACTGATGATGACCTGAAGGGGGGGGTCTTAGCCATGGTAATTTGGACTTGGAGTAGCTCCATAGAGTTTTCTTGTCTAATCAGTCTAGAGGTGTATTTATCTTTAATGAAGATAGATATTCCACCTCCTTTGATTCTCACACCATCAATTTGTGGTCTAAGAATGTGGAAGGCATTGTAGCCTTGCCAGGCTGGGGTACATTTTGTAGCCTTGAGCCAGGTTTCTGTGACTACACAGATGTTAACATCTTCCAGGGAGAGGAGTACTTCCAGAGAGTGCAGTTTCTGATTTAAACTACTAGTGTTTAACAGCATGGCCCTTAGTTTCTTTGCGTTTGATATTTTCACATCAGGAATTTTGTTGTTGTGACCTTGCCTAAAAAAAGCATTGTGGGGGTGGCAAGTGCCTTAGCCAGCAACCAAAAGCCTAGAGGTGCCAGGTGAAGACCATTTCTGGCAAAGCAGCATGGTCTATCCACTATATCATCCCAGGCTGACAGGAACTGGATCCCCTTAGAATGACACCAGAAACTAAGCCGATTATTGAAGTCAATCATTTTCTGTTTATATTATGGTATCATCATAGACGAGGGTAAAATGCTACTCAAAGCTAGGGACATACCTGCCTGGGACACATATTCAGAGATCTCAATCATGTCTCTCTTCATATAGTCCAGAAAGGTATGTCTCAAGTCATTCACACCCACATGAACTATGACAGAGTCATAAAGGTACTTGTTGTTGAGAGACTTGAGTGCATGTGTGATCTGGTGAATCCTTGCACCAGACAGGCAGCTGACTGTAACCTTCTCCTACTTCACTCTTGTGGGTAGGTCATCTGTATGTTTCACTGCAGAGTCACCTATAACTAAAATATTTGGAATCATTGTGCATTGCCTTAAGATCTTATTTGGTGAGACACAGGTGCTAATGCTTTTGTGTGTATTGGGTGCTTTGGGGTTGTGTTAGGTGTTACATGTTTGTGTTTTAGAGGTGTCTGGTGTTTAGGTAGGTTTCTGGAGAGTATCTCTACATATTAAGGTTTATGTGTAAAGTGCATATTATGAATAGGAGTCATGGTGTGTGAGCTGACAACCTGTTTAGTGTTGCTGTTCTGGGTATGAGAGAGCAGTGATTGCAGATTCTTAGTGCAGGAACATCTCTCGCAAATTGCACTTGAATGATTTAGGAGTAAAGAAGGCACTTGCTAAACTGCCTCAAAAAACATGTCTACCAGGCTGGCAAGAGAAACAGAGGAAAACTGAAAATCCATAATGCAAGGTTTGAACTTGGTATTGCAGCAGATAAGGAGAAAAAGATGTGGGTATCAGGCAGGGAACTATTTTAGGATGACTAACCTATGGGGTGTACAGTAGGAGGTTTATAAAGGAGGGGATCTATAGGTTCTGATGTTGACAGGTAAGAGGTAAAATCTCTACTTGGTGGTTCACTGAATGGTTGAGAGCTATTCTGATCTGCTCTGCTAGATAGCAGCCATTTTAAGGGAAAATACTTTGTTGGTGCTTTTGCATCTATAACAGCCAAGAGTTATCCCCTCTGCACATTGGTGCACAATGGTGTGCTACACACAAACAAGAGCAAAGCAGCTAATACAAAGAAACCAATTAAAAAGCATAAACTGAGCCTTGCACCAATGAACTAGCTCAAACTGAGCCCTGAGCCAGTAACCTTCAATTAGATAGTCCTATTGTATGCTCCAGCCACGAGGGAACAGAGGGGCTTCTCCAAAATAAGATATCCTGATATTTAGTGCTCAATCTACAAACAGAACTGAGTTCAGCTGGTCTGAGTTCTGTCTATACTATGGTCAACAGAACAACAGAAAAAAGCAGGATAATTTTTTAATTTAAATAAGCAACACTGTAAAAAGCAGCACAGTTTTTCTTGAATTAATATTAGAAACAGAATAAAACAGCAGAAACAGATATTTTCTTAAATTAAGTAAAAGCAGCAGTTGGTGTGAAATACAAAGTGCAACAAATGCAATAGTAAAATACAATGCAAAGCAGCAGTACAGAGTTCCGTTTTTTTAACTGCTGAAGTACAGTCACAGCATATAAGAGAAGTGCAAACAAAAAAAAATACTTAGAGCCCTTTTGTAGGTTTCCCAGCTCAGAAAGACCAGATAAACACCTACAGTGACTAGATGAATAATCCCAGTCCTCCTAATGTAAAAGCACAGTAAGAGAATGTCCGGAGTGAAGTGCTACCACAAACAAAGATATGGATAGAGCAGTGTACCTTAAACAGCTCATAAAAGTGTGATTATTCAATAAAATTACTTTGCTTTGTATAAATGAGCCAAGAGACACTCAGTTAATTGTACAAAATATATAAAGGCACTAAAAACAACATAAGCTGATTATAAGACAACAATTTGATTCTATTATCAAATGCTCAACTTCTCTGTCCTTTTCTCCCTATTTACAGCCCCTGCTATAAATAAACAAAAATACAGCATTTAAAATATTTTAAATCAACTGTTTCTCTCCACTAGAGCAGTACCTTACTGTACTGTGGTGGTTTTACTTTCAAAAACTTTTATCCCACCCTGGAAAAGCTTGCTGCAGTCTCCAATTCATTTATGTCATCAAGGCCAATGAATAGAGATAGTTTTTGGCCAATTCCCTCCCCAAACTAACATCACCATGACCGTCCTAAAAAACCCACCCATGCCATAATGTCACACCTCCCTGGTCCTTCCCCTACATATACAGAAAGTAAAGGCTAGAACAAGGAAACAGTACATGAATCAAGTCTTCTGCTGTGAGCTGTCATTCACAGGAGGTAACAGCTCAAATTACTCTTAGCACTTTGACAGCTAGGGAAGTTAGGTGTGAAGGGGAGTGGGAGATGAGTCAAAGTAGTACAATTCAGGTTTCACAAAAGACTGCAATTTAGCTATTCTAAAAAAAGCAGCAGTAAAAAGCACTTTGAAAGTCTGTTCTGTGGCATTTGCACTGTTTGTGTTTTAAGTAGTCATTGAACAGCATGAAATGTCACTTAAAACTGACTGAGAGACAGCAGTGTATGCATGTAAAATCAATGCAGTGACAGGAGCTTTAGGAAGAAAGAGGTCTGCGTGATGTAATTTTTTACAGACAAGCACTGCATTGTGGGATACCTAGAGGCAGACTATCAGGATCACTTCAAGATGCTAGATTCTGTGCGGTCAAGATTCAGAAATTATGTATAAAGATATTTAAAAATCTGTAAGTAGTCCCAGAGTGGTGTTAAAATGTGGAAACACCAAACCAAGATGAAATAAACATGTTTTTTCAGTCTGTGGGTGCAGTTATCCTTTAATAAGCTCTCCAACCAATAAAACTACATGCAGAAATCTCAAATGTTTACTCAACCTAGACAGACCAGGCTACCTCCCAGTGCACTAGAAGGAAAATCCACTGACCTTGATGAGAAAACAAGTGCTTGCTAGAGTGTAAAAATATACTACTTTATCCAACAGCTAGCTAGATAATGAATTCAGATGAAGTAAATCAGTACAACAGACAATAAGAGGCAAAATGCACTTTTTCGATATAAGCACAAGGAAAGGCAAACAAATAATTCAAATAAAAAATTCAAGATTTCAGTGGCAGTGTAGAAAGGGAGGAGCTTATTAAGCTTAATTTACAGTACGGGTGAAATAAAGTCACCAGGTTTAAAAAAAAAGACCAATAAACAGGAGGGTGGGTGGGAAACCCTACTAGAGAATTACCGCCAATGTTATATCGTATGCAAGCTTGAAATCCTTCAGACAAAGGCAAAATCCCAGAGTTTCACTTTGTATTTAAGCATCACTCAGGAGAGAGTTCAAATTAACTAATGAAAAAACATGTGAAATATGAGCCTGGATAATTTAAGTGTCTGACAGAACAAAACCAACAGGCAAAGATTTCTTAAAGAAAAACAAAATGGAGCAGGTAAGACAGAAAGCAACTCTATCAGTCAAAGACAAAAAATATATGTTTACTTTCTCACCCAACAGAGAATCACCAGCACTGCAGTGCTATACCAGACAAAGAACAAAGGCCCAGAATTTCACTTTCTATGCATCACTCAGGAGACAATTCAAATTAAACAATGAAAAAAAATTGTGAAATATGAGCCTACCTACCCAGATAATTTGTCTATCTCTTGCATAGAACAAAACCACCAGGCAAAGATTTCTTAGAACAGAAAACAAAATGGAACAGTGTTATACCTTATGCAGGCTTGATAACCTTCAAACAGACCTGTGTATTTCTGCACTGAACTGTTCATCTCTCACTGCTTCATTAAGTGTATTTTATAGCTCAGAGCACCGTGTAGCCCTTTTTACATCTGATCTGGCACCAACTGTGTGATCCACAGTTATCATATCACTGGTTACCAAGCCATCAAAGCAAATGCAAAACAGTGTGTGAACTGTAGTAACAGCAGCTTAACTAGTAAACACTTCATTTCATGTAAACTCTGAACTCATTTTGGAAATGTAATAATATGACAAAACTCTAGTACAAATCTGTAAGCTCTGAAGTGCAGACTGAAGAAGCCCTTCCTATGACCTAGTGGCCCTGACACTGGATGAACTGATGGATGACTGAGGTGCTGTTCCCACGTGCCTCATTCTGAGGGGAGGGCTACACCCACAGGGAAATATAACTGTTGTGCTGTTTATACTAGAGAGTAAAATGGAACATCATTGTGCATGTCAGGCTGGAAGGGGTGAGGCCACTGAGGAGACATGCTACCACAGAGATGGAGAGTGGCCTCAAAGTGTCTCAATGCATGTGCCTTGAGAGTGGGGCCCCTGATAGGCATGCCACTATGGAGGTGGGGACATTTACCCTACTACAGGTTGGCTACCTGAGAACAAGCCAGAAAGGAAAAATAGGGAGGCAGGTGTAATTCTGCTTGCCTGTAATATGATTCTCTCTCTCTCATCCTCCCTCACTGGTTAACCTGACTCTTGCCCCTAATGGCTGAAGGGAAATAAATGGACAATTTGGGTGACCATTAAAGAAGAGTTGATGGTCAGCAGGAAGTAGAGTAAGGACCAACCCCCCCCCCTTCCCGGAAAAAAAAAAAAAACTCCATCACAAATGTGACCATCTGAGGCTATAATACTTTTGTGGCCTCCTGTATAACAATAATAATAATAATAATAATAATAATAATAATAATAATAATACGAGTGTGATAATTTAGCTACCACAGTAATAATAATAATAATAATAATAATAATAATAATAATAATAATAATAAAAGATTGTGGCAACTTAGTTACCACAGTAATCGGACACAATCATTATTTTCTGTACTTCAATATAAATCCAACAATAAAATGCGTGTAACAAAATCTGATGAAGTTCATTCATTTTCCAGTACTTGCTTTATGCTATTCGGGGTCACAGGGGAATTAAACATTACTCCAGAAAACAGGCATAAGGTAGAGAAGAAGTCTTTGACAGGGTGACACTCCATTGCATCTCTCTCTCTCTCTCTCTGTCTCACACACACACACGCGCACGCACACACACGCACACACACACACACACACACACACACACACACACACACACACACACACACACACACACACACACACAGGTGATTTACATGATCACCATTTCACCTGTCAGGAAACCATATTCCCCAGGTAAAACATATGCAGACACATGAAGGATACACAGATTCTGTACAGAGGAAACCAAATTAAAAAGAGTATGTATTTTAAGGTGCCAGAAACATTTTTGTTTTCTATGTAAAAGCATTGTAAGAAATACTAATATTTTATGCAACTCATAAAATCTTAAACAGCTAACCTCTACAGAGTCTAATTAATAATTTTACTTACACTTAAAAACAACAAAAAAATTAGCTTGTATGTAATCAAGTGAAACAAAATAAAGGTTCTGATCTTAAGATGTTCAGACCTGTTGAGAAGCAGAGAACTGCACTGTAAGGAAAAGTCAGCTGCTGAAACAGGAAATCACCATCCTGTCAGTACAAGATGTAACAAAGAGCAGACTTAACAGGGCATTCATTCACTAAATGTCTTGTTGTCTGCCTCATTCGCTGCACTGGTGCATACTATATCGAGCCCCCTGTCTGCTACAATATGGTAAAGAAAACAGAACCTAAACTAGGATGAAGGACATTAAAATACGTTTTAAATTTTCTGCAAACCATGCAGAGAAATTATGCTTTTCAAAAGGATTTTATAGTTAAATGACTGAATCTGACAGTACTCAAATTGTAGAAGCATCTAAACACACATTAGAGAAGCAATGCTCGTATATGTCACAGAGATGATAAACCATTACTCTGAATTATAGCTCAGATGGATTACAGATGTCAAAATGTGGAGTTTTACCACAGTGTACAAGTCTAATTATATAATGTAGCAGTGGAAAAACATAATGTTAAAAGCAGTCACTGAAAATGGATGTGGTGCAAGCAGAAGTTGTAGATGGCTTAGACCTTTGTAAGAAAGCCATCAGTGACGCAGGTATGAAAAATACAGTAGCTCAAAATCATAAATGATCCATGCTGCATGCCCCAAACCCCTTAAAATTAAAATATTCTCTGCAACCTGTTTCAGATGTAAGAAGATGAACAAACCCTTATGCATATATTATTAAGATGCTCACAGCTTTTGGAATAAAATTAAAGCATATTAAATGAAATGTCAGGCTTTCAGAACCTGTTCACTCCAAAGATGTTTGTACAGGGAAAGAAATACATGAAACTGCTGCAGAAAAGTTAATAAGCTTACATCAGGGGTGAGCAACATTAAAGGTCAGCTGAATAATGTATTAGAAAAAGGAAAGCTTAAAAATGTCAAATAATCTGAGTGCTAGTACTATACATTACAAAAAATGATCCTCAAGATATACTCAAAGCAGTCGACTAGCAGTGAATATGCTTTATCCTGAAGCCATGGGGTTGATTCTCAGAACTTCTATTATCCAAAGAAATGGGTTGGTGCTCTTATACTGATGGAAATGTTACAATGACCACTTTGTAAGCCATTAACAGCAATAACCCTGAATCTACACTAAGTAGAACAAGATGAACGATGTGTAACAAACATAACACATCTGAATTACTAGGTAACACAATATGAGTACTACCTTAAATGATGGGTGTTACCAATCATTGGTCAGGTACCTGTAATTCAGGAACACAAACTTTATTCAGAACATACCCACTCAGCGTAGAGGTAGCACACCACTTTAATGTACAAAACAACAAAAATGTTATGTAAACTAAGAGCTTTCACCCTCTGCAGGTCTTCATCAGAGTTAATGTAAACCTTGTAAACTCCTATAAACTACACTCTTATTTTTGAATATGAGAATATAAAATACATGTAGAATGGAAATTAAAATAGAAAATCATACTGAAGTGTAATACACAGAGATCAGCTGATTGTTTATTCAGAGCATGTTGGCTTAGATTTAAGATTTATTTCCCACATCTTCAGGGTTCAACTCACTGTCTGCATAGAGTTTGCATGTTCTCCCCTTGACTGCATGGGTTTCCTCTGGGCAATCCGGTTTCATCTTACCTCACAAAAACATGCCTGTTGATTGGTTACTATGAACTATTCACATATACTGCATTTGCCCTTAACACCCTGGTCTGTGTTATGACTGAAGGGGACCAGTTTATTTACCCAGTTAACAAATGAATAAATTAAAGTACATTACATTTAAAAATATATATAAACAAATGCAACCACCCTCTGGTGGCGAGTGGCCCTTATTACTGTATTTCCTGCCTTACTAGCTACCCTTTTCTTATTTATCACATTATATATTAAGCTAACTATTCAGACATTAAGATGCATACAAGTGTTGCCTCATTTCTGGGGAGGGGATCACAACATTAGCATTTGTACCCTTTTCTTCTTTCTTAAATCCAGTGCTGGACTTTATGCCCACGAGGGCTGGAGAATTTGGGTACTACATATTGGTATACCACAATGCAAGGGTGGGAACATTCCCTCTCCATCTGGTGACTTAGTTTATTTATTTAAGGTGGCTGCACATTACTTGTGTAATTTGTGGGTGTCTGTACACCCCATTATCTAGAACTTGTGCATGAATCTGTGGTGGTCACACAAGACTGCTTGTCTTAATCTTTGGGTTGTTTTAATACTAGGCTAGTTATTTTGTGCTTTAGTGATTTCTAGTTCAAGGATGCATGCTTGCCTGGTTGACAGTGAGTTTTTGATTGTTACTGGATTAGCTACCTGTGAGTCCTTGTTTACTGAGTAATACTGCAGGATGTATCTGGTCAGTAGTATTCAGAACTGGGTATGCCTATGATGGCTGCCTCCTATTCTTGATCTGTTCCCCCCCCCCCCAGATGTCAGCAGAGGTCTGATGGCTGCCTCCTGGGATGCCTCCTGATTTCGATCTGCTCCTTTGGAACCCTGTCAGATGCCAGCAGAGGTCTGATGGCTACTTCCTGTTCTCAGTCTGCTCTTTTGGGACTCCATGAGGTGCCAACACAGGTCTTTTAGCTTTATTGCTACTTGGGACTCTTACAGAAACATGCAGGAGTTAGTCACAGGCACTTCACAGGCTCACACTCCAAGCAGGCTCTCTGGATTTTTTTTATAATAAATAATTCATTTATTTTTCATTCATTAATGAGGATATAGTATGACTGAGTTGAAAACCCTTTTTCAGCAGAAGTCTTGGGATAAACGCTCCAATGTATATTCATCAAAGTATTTGAGAATATAAAATACATGGAGAATGGAAATTAAAATAGAGAATCATACTGAAGTGTAATACATAGAGATTCTGAAGTAAGTCTTACGCCAACTGATGGAACCTGCAAACAAGTGGTCCCATATATGGTACAGTATTCTATCATAAAGACTGGCTGCAGCAAGGCCAGCATTCTGCTGCTTGACACTGACCTCATTTTCTTGAAAAAGACTCAGCTTGATCTTAGTTTTGTGCCTGCCCTGGCAGGCTTGGTGTCTGCAGATCTCAATCATTCATCACTCTAGATGTAACAGCATTGGAAAGTGGTGGAACTTTTTGCTTTAAATCAAGTCTGAACCTGGTTCACATTTCTTGAGGGGTCATCAATACTTTTGAGTGTGTCATGGGGCATAAATGACTTGCTGATTTCTTTTCAATTATTGCCTTGCTGGTTTATTTTAATTTACTGTCCAACCAGTTGTATAAAAGCCTTTTTTTTGCAAGTGTTTATGGACCTATTCATTGACCCACGGTTGGTCCACCCATATTAGTCCATACTGAGTGAGTTCAGCATCTGGACTGATGCTGACAGCATGGCTGTTGTTAGAGATTTTGCTGCCATCATGAAAGGGTTCATATTTGTTCAGGTCATTATCTCTGCTGACTATAAGCAAGGTCAGCAATGGAACTTGATGTTCCAGCCTGGACTAGTCATCCTGGGTTTGGGAGTGAAATCAGTCTTGAGGTACAGCCTATGCTGGTTCAGCCACAGACTGCAATCTATTATTCCTGTGATGCTGAGGTGGTTGATTATGGAAATGTATTTAACATTGGTGGTACACTGCTATCTCCTCTTCTTTACCAGTTCCTCTCAGAATGTGGTATGACTGATCTAGAGTAGCTCCTTCCCAATTGCTACAGCTCACTAGCAGCAGGTTTTTACTACTCCTTCTTATTTTATGCTCTAGCAGCAGTGTGGGAGATGTGGTATGACTCTGATCTTTGCTATATGCACATGGCCAGGTGAAGAATAGAGCACCAATGGAGATGCACCTCCCTCGCAGAGGGCAATCTGACATTGGACTTGCACTGTTCTGGGTATCATTCAGAGATCTCTTGAAAGAAGGCAAGTTGCTGGTTCTCAGAGCTCTCTTCTGAGAGGGAAGCAAATGGCTGGATGACAGAACACATAGACTGTGGTGTTCTATCACTCTAAAGAACTTTACATGATTGTGAACTGGATTCTCAATTTTTTGCAGTCAAGGTGGACTTCATTAATCAGGCAGCACTCCTGGGTACCCACAATGGCTTTGCCTTTGTTCAGGACAGATTGACTTTAAACTGGATTTGGGTTAGTTATGATTACCTTGACTTTGCAAAGTTCATGAAGATACTGCATGACTGTAACTCACTACTTGTGAGTTTGCCACAAGCCCTGCAATGCTTTTTATATCTTCTCTTGATGTCCTGGGTCCTTTTATTTTCAGAATTTTCCAAGCATCTAGTTGCACCAACTGGATCTGGCACTATAACACAGAAGTATATGATTATGAGCTGTTAGAGTTTGATTCCCATTGCCTCCCTTGGCCTACTGTGTGACTCTAAGTAAATAACTTAACCAGGCAGTGCTGTCAGGGCCAACTTTAAAAATGGGTCTCGGCAACAAAGTTAGACTATCCACCTAACTGCAGATTAATAGATAGATACAGATAGAGATAAAAATGTATAGGTTAAACATCGCACAATGATCTTCATTAACCATGCCCTTTCATTTCAAGATCAGGTATCAACTGCCATCCTGACAAACTGTCACCAGCTGAGCACTATAAACCATATTGAGAATGCTCTTGTACCAGAGAACTTAACTGTGGCTGTGCAGGCTATGGATAGCTCTCATCTGGAGTACTGTAATACCATTTATCTTTGTCTGTAAGACTGCCAGCTTGGCAAGATGCAGCTTGTGCAGAATTCCAAATTTTCCAAACCATGGAAAAGTGCTTTTCTTTAAACTTTATTACTCTTTTGTTCTAAAATATGGCATCTCATGTCTTTATAACATAAACGGGTATTTAGGTTCAAACAATTTCGGTATGCAAAACACGGTTTGTCACCTACAATCTTTTTAATTTCAGGCATAGCCATTAATATGTCCCAGTTCTTCTCTATAATATTTTTTAACTCCATTAAACCTCCTATTATATGTAGTAACATATCTTACATATACTCCTTTCTTAGGACATAAAGCGGTATCTCTATTTCTTCAACCAGCTGAGAAATAAGGTTTAGCCTTATTCTCTCTCATACTTATAACCTCTGTTATTGTTTGTTGTAGCATCTCTGTGTTGTAGCCTTGTTCTTTAATTTCTTCTATCATTTCTTCCATTTGATTAATACATTGTATATTGTCTGTATTAAGGTGGCTAGTTCTTAATAATTGACTCTTTCCTATACTTTTAAATATATGAGGTGCATGCATACTATTTTTTTGTGTCTATATCTATTTGCTTGCACCTCTTTCTTATAAACCATAGTGGCAATAACATTCCGTGTTCTCTCCAATTTTATACCTACGTAATTTATATTGTCCTTGGAGTATTCAGCTGTAAATTTGTAATAATTAGTTGTCTGATTCAGATATTCAGTAAATGCTTTTAACTCCATAGTATTTCCATTCCATAACATATGATACCATTAACAAAATGCTTAAAGAAAAACACTTTTCCTTTAAAAACTTCTGGACAGTCATAAACATAAATGCTTTCCCACTCTGCTACAGTAATATTTGCATATGTATTTGCTACGGGTGTTCTCATAGCAACACCCATTTTCTGGTGATATATTTGTTCATAAAGCATAAATACATTATTATTTTGCACCAATTCCAATAATTCACAAAGAGTTTCAAATTCTTTACCAGTCAAATTTGTATTCCTACAAAGTTAATTACGTAACGCTTCTACACCAACACTGGTGGGAATTAATGTAAAAAGTGATTTTATATCCAATGTAACAAAAAGAAAGTTGCACTCTCTGTGATTATCATACCATTTATAGAGATGCTTCAGAAAGACTTCAGTTCTTTTATACAGCTTTTCATTATGTGTAAATACTTACTAAGTGTGGATTGTAAATAAAAAGAAATAGGTTCCATTATCCAATCACCCTCAGACACTATCGGTCTCATCGAGGGAGTGGTTTATGTTTTTATGGATTTTTGGTAACCCATATATCACTGGTAACTTTGGAGCAGAAACAGTAAAATAATTAAATAAATCAATGTCAATATCTCCATTCAACTGCATTTCATATATTCCCACACTGACATTACTAATAAGCTTAGAAACATCTGGACCATTAGTCACAGCAAAAGTATCAGCATCATTTAGAAACTCAAATATACAAACATCATACATTGTCTTGTCTAAAATCACTGCATCCGTATCAGTATTGGATGGAATGAATTGCAATCCTTTGCTTAATAATGATATATCATGCTCAGATAGTTCTAAACTTGAAAGATTTACAACGGGTCCTTTAATTAATTTCCCTGGTGTTTTGATTTGCTTCTTGTTTGTGGATCCTTGCTCCACCATTGCATTGTTCCATTCACTCTCTGCTCTGGTCTGCCTCTCGACTGGTCATGCAATTGGTCCCTGTTCCTCATTTCTATTACTTCTACTGATATGGTTGTGGCTGCCCTGACTGATGTAAGAATGTTTATAAGGAACCTAAGTCTAAGGGTGGTCGCGGTGGTGCAACGGTTAGCATTGCTGCCTCAAAGCATGAGGATCTCCAGTTCGATCCTCAGCTGGGGTGCCTTCTGTGTAGAGTCTGCATGTTCTCCCTGTGGTTGCGTGGGTTTCCACTGGGTGCTCCTGTTTCCTCCCACATCCCAAAGACATGCTGTAGGTGGATTGGACACTCTAAATTGCCCCTAGGCATGAGTGCATAAGTGTGTGTGTCTTCTGTGGAAGGTTGGGTGCTGGGCTGGCAACTCGACACTGTAAAAACTCCACTGCCAATCATGAGTGGACAGGTGATCCGCTGTGGCGACCCCTAACTGGGAAAAAGCTGAATGAAGAAGAAGATAAGGAACCTAAGTCTAAAGTTGAGTTTTAAAGATTCATTACTGATGGACTCACAGGTATGTAGGAAGTCATGTTTGCTTATTCCTGTTAACTGTCTGATAGTGACTGCATTCAGTGAGATTTGTGAGCACGAAATATGAAAGTGTTATGCTTGCAAGGATAGGAGAAAGTATTATAATTTATACATTTACGAGAATGAAGCTCTTCATAAATTAGAAAAAAATAAAGACATCATAATTAAGCAAGCAGACAAGGGTGGGGCTGTAGCGATTTTAGACAAGACAGTGTATGATGTTTGCATGTTTGAGTTTCTAAATGATGCTGATACTTTTGCTGTGATTAATGGTTCAGATGTTTCTAAGCTTATAAGTAATGTCAATATGGGAATTTATGAAATGCAGTTGAATGGAGATATTGATTTATTTAATTATTTTACTGTTTCTGGTCCAAAGCTACTGGTGATATATGGGTCCTCTGGCTGCAAGCTAGGGGAATGGTAGTTGCATACAGAAAAAAATCCTCCTGCACTGTGTCTTTGACAACCACCATATGTACTACAAGGGAGAGAACAGCAGATGTGTGGCACAGGATTCAGAGAAAAAATTCAATTAAAAAAAGTAAGGTCATAGTTGCCTGTAGCCATACCATGTTGGGATTTTATAGAATCTACAATTACAACATGGTGGGATTTCATAGGATGTATGATCACAGCATGCAGGGATTTCACAGGATGTACAAAATAGCACTGAGGGATTTCATGGAGTGTATAATCGCAGCATGCTGGCATTTCATAGGCTGTACAATCACAGTGTGCTGGGCTTTCATATGATTTTATGATCACTGCAGGCTGGGATTTTAAGGAATGTATAATCAGAGCATGCTAGATTTTCATATGCTGTACAATCACAGCTTGCTGAGATTTCATGTGATACACAATGACAACATGATGAAAGTTCATGCGCTTATGATCACAGCATGCTGGAATCTCATAGGCTGTACAACCACACCATGCTAGGATTCCATGTGATGTACAATCACAGAATGCTGTGATTTCATATGATGTACAATGACAGCATGCTGGGATTTCATGGACTACATAATCACAGCATGCTAGGATTTCATATGCTGTACAATCACAACTTGCCTGGACTTCATGTGATGTACAATCACAGCATACTGGGACTTCATAGGATGTACAATCACAGCATGCCAGGCTTTCATATGATTGTATGATCACAGCATATTGGAATTTCATTGAATGTATAAATAGAGCATGCTAAGTTTTCATATGCTGTACAATCACAGCTTGCTGAGATTTCATGTGATATACAATTAAAGCATGCTGAAATTTCATGGGCTTATGATCATGGCATGCTGGAATTTCAAAGGCTATACAATCACACCATGCTACAATTTCATGTGATGTACACTCACAGAATGCTGGGATTTCATATGATGTACAATCACAGAATGCTGGGATTTCATATGATGTACAATCACAGCATGCTGGGATTTTATGTTATTTACAGTCACAGAACACTGGGATTTCATAGGATGTACAATCACAACATGTTGGGCTTGCATATGATTTTATGATCACTGCATGCTGGGATTTCATAGGATGTGCAATCACAGCATGCTGGGCTTTCATATGATGCTATGATCACTGCATGCTGGGATTTCATAGGATGTATAATCACAGCATGCTTGGATTTCATGTTATGTATGATCACAGCATGCTAGGATTTCATAGGATATACAATCACAACATGCTGGGATTTCATAGGATGTATGATCACAGCATGCTGTGACTTTATAGGATGTATGATCACAACATTCTGCAATTTCATGGCATGTATTATTACATCATGCTAAAATTTCATAGTATGTTCAATGACAGCATGTTGGAATTTCATGGCATGTATAACCACAGCATGCTGGAATTTCACAGAATATAGTATCATCTGATTGCAAGAGCCAGCACAAGGGAGGGAACATTGCTGCTAATGATACCAAAGTCTTAGTTAATAGACCGGCCTTTACCCACTAGTACTACCAACTTTTTGTTGTTTTGGCACCTACCCAATAATACTCCCATATTCTGTTGCTTTTATTGTGTAATCAATAAGCAAGACTGAAGGTGAGCTGAGGATGTAAATATTAAGTTTCATAAGGTTCTTAAGTTTAAAGGGCACATGTATCTTGGCCTGAAAGGCCAACTTAGAACACAGACTGCAGTACATTTATTGTAAATACAACAGAGTTTACCCAAAAAAGAAACTGACCTGTAATTGTTAGCTGATATGTAAAGACAGTCTATTCCAAACAGTGGGTATCAATTGACTCATAAATCTTCTCCTCGTGTTCATTTTGACAGAAGCTGAGGAAAACTATGAGTTGCCATCCCTCAAGTTTCTTTCACTGTGATATAAATCTAACCCTAGGCAAATTTCCAACAGGGGACAATGAAATGCTTATACACCAGACACATCCTACCACTTTCATGTGTGGAGCTCATACTTTAAAGTTTCAGAATTTTCAGCCTAGTGATATAATCTGTGCCATTTCTGTAGATTTGTCTAGTAAATTTATTTCACATTTAGTGTAGGCACAAGTGCACACACAAAATAGTGTACTGTGTAGTCTAAAACTGGTCTAATGAATGATATGTACAAACTTATGAAAATACATGGATCCCTTGTAGACAGTGTTGTAAAAATGAATCCATATTTGAAAGGCATTATTCCTTGCCAGAGATGTATATTCATGGCAAAGAAGTTTATTGTTTATGAATATCCCTTAGTCTTTTATAAACTTAACTTCATCTATGGCTGCATTATCAAATGGCAATAGTTTTTACACCTCTGCAAGCCCAAGTCCCATCACTTTACTTTTGCAAGTATGCAGTTTCAAGCCAAGATGTTTTCACCAATTATTTGTGGTATTAGATACTCATGGATGATATATCACTGGTGGAAGTGGCTATTGAACCTATGTTGATATTATTTATGCATTTAAATACCAACTATGCATCAGTTTTTAGTAAAGAAGAAAAAAACTATGCTAAAATGACCAGAGCCCAGCATGGAGCCTTGTGGTACACTGATAGTAGCCAGAATGTACTTTGATGTACTACCTAAGAGAAATAGCCTTTGATGCCCATGTGACTGCTAAAGAGGAATCCCCCCTTTCAATGTGCAAGTTTGTAAGCTTTCAAAAAAAAAACATCAGAAGGCAGACTGTCAACGGCCTCAGCAAGCTTAAGACAACTAAAGATCACATTATAACCTAGAGCTAGAGCAACACTAACTGGTTGGTAGACTTGAGCCAAGCTAATAAGTGTAGACCTTCCCTGAATAATGTTGATTATTCGTATTAACATTTAAATAATTACTGATGAGCCTCCAGATCCATATTCCTCCTGTTCTGTCAGAGTAAATTAGAATGTCCAGCTCCCCCCACATTACTGCTATTGATTAGCTTGGTCTGTGACACAGAGGGTTATAGCCCTGACTACATTCCAGTTGACTCAGTTTTGATTGGTGGCCTAGGTGCTGCTGGAGGAGCTGACCAGAGAGGGACAGGAATGAAAATATAAAGCCTACTTTCCTTTTTTGAAGGGGGGGTGGTGGTGGTGGTGAGAGGCGCATCACATGGCTCATTTCCTGCTAATGTATCCCTAGTGATGACAATGTATCTAGGGAGATCCATCAGCTCAATAGGGCTGCAGAGTTGCCTAAGGGATTGCATCACTCCTGTGAGAGACAGCCCCATGATGCACATACTGCATGCCTACCTCCATGGAGCATTAGAACATATATGCAGGGGGAGTGGCTAAGGAGCAAAACAAATCCCCTGTGGCTTCCTGGATGACAGTTGCACCATGACTGCCTGCTACCTGGTCAGGGAATGAGAAAACAGTAGTGTGTTAACTGGCCAGAAGGTTAGCAGGTGGGGGAATGCAAACAATCACTGCATTTGATTCACTTTGCTTGATCTTAAGATTATTCTAAAGCAGTCATTTTCTATTTTGAAAGTAAGACATAATCTTTAATTATTAGATCCTTGAACTCTTGCAGAAGAAGATACATGAAGCAGTTTGCCAGCTGCTTATAGAATGAACTTTTCCAAATGCAGCACTTCCATTTGCCTTGTCATCTACAGTCCAAATAAAATGCATATTCAAAACATGATGGCACAATACAAGACAGAGTCAGTCCATGGACCCCAATCACTTTGCCACTACACCTAGTCCAAATACAGATAGAACACAGGCCAATATGTGTGCTCAACACATTATGAAACAATAACACTGAAGCCAAAATACAGATAGAACTATTCACTGACAGTTGGCGCTATATAAAAATAAAAAAAGCAAGTTTACATGTATAGTAGGAAATATTAAAGAAGAGAGAAAATGTATACAAATTTAAAGTTTATGCACCTGTCTGAACTTATTAGCAATTCAGCCAGTGCCAAAGTGGTGGGTGTAACTTAGGCCCTCTGACAATGAGTCCCTCTTGCAAGCAGATGCCTTTCACCATGCCCCCAGGTTTCACCAAGATGCATTCTCGCAATACACATCAACTTTGCCAGTCTTCAGGTGCACAAAAAAGCATGCATCCCCCCCCCCCCTCTTCAATCCTCCCAGCCACTGGCCCCCCGTTGCTCATACCACTAGACAAGCTTAGGCAAGTACTGGTACATAGAGACACTAAGAATGTGAGTTTGGGTGTGTATGTTATGCTCACATACTATCAAAATATGGTTATGCTTAGATATGTTTAAACCTTACCGTAAGAAAGGCATACTTACATCGGCTCAAGTGGTTGGAGTATTACATGGTTCCTCAGCCATCATCATCAACATACAGACAGTACAGTGGAAAATATATATTCCACCTATCAACCAGTGACACAGACTCTTCAGCTTCTACTTCAGTTTTATTAAAGTGCTCATTTCTTGTGCAATAAATAGTCAAAGAGAAGCATTATGTGATATATAGTTAAAAAGGAAAAAAAATGTTACAAAAGAAATGAGTCTGTCCAAAGCAAGAGCCCAAAATACCCAGATAATAATATAACAAATGCCAAAAATAGCAAGACACTGATATAAAATGCAGTCTGCTTATAATATCATCTGACAATATTCTATATGACAGATCCATTACTACAACATGTTTGAAGGGGAATCTAGTTTTACAAGACGTTTGATACTGCCAAGTCTACATGGTATTTGACATATCCACGGCTACAATGAGCTCCAACATGCTGCTGGCAAATAGAAACCTCTAGCATCATAAACAAATCCAGAGTCCTCACATCCCTGCAGGAGCATAACCAAACTTTGGCCATAATGAACTGCAAATATAAAACAAACAATGTGTCAAACCTGACTAAACAGTCTGACATGTAACTCAAGCTGAGACAGGACTTCCCATAATGAGATCAAACTCAATGCAACATAGCCAACAATTTGCATGTACTGCAGTATTTCATGACACAATGTTGCAAGAAGCAAGTAATAGCAAATTAAAACAATCTACGAAGAAAGAAGAAAACAGAAACCACACAAGGTAAAACATTTCCAGAAATGTAGTATTTGTCCACTCTGGCCCCACCAGACAATGACCACACTTGTATGAGGCATTGAGGCAACTTCATTTAGCCACTACAGCAGAGGCATTTACTTTTCATTAGACAGCCACTTAGTCACAGTTACTCACTCACTCACTCACTCACTCACTCACTCACTCACTCACTCACTCACTCACTCACTCACTCACTCACTCACTCACTGCCTGCCCTTCATTCCTGTATAGCCTATGATCCTTTAGCTAACCCCCATTTACCCCTCCCCCCATTTACCTCCAGCAGCAGGCAACCACACGTCAGGAATGCAGTACACTCTGCCTGTAACTTGCCAGAATGCTAGGAAGTAGGTTTGCTCACCATGGTATCACTCTACCCCGGAGTAACATAGTGCTGCCCAGTCACCAGAATCACCATTGTTCTATGAGCAGCAATGACCAATTGCCATGACAGGAGAAGGAGAGGGGCCTCCCCCCAATTATCCGGCTTATTGGGAAACCTGCTTAGCATGGTTGCTTGTTCTCCTTCATCCCCCCACTTCCTCTACCCTTATTTCCTGGTACCGCTGGATCCCCACTTATTTTTGAATAAAGCTCTTGCAGTAGGAAGACCACCTGAATATTGAACAGGTCAGGGCCAAAATCTAACAGATGACTGCGATCTGGTCAGAACCAAACTGTGTCCTTGTCTTTCAGATTTAAATGTATTGCTTCCAAAAGGCTAAGTCCTGGGATAGTTTTGGCTATCTTCCTGTTAATGCACTTCCTGGTTCCTTTTATTGCAGTGTCACTGACTACCTTTTGCCAGACTAATATCCCTAGCAACTTGAACCAAATGATATATGCTCCCCTGCAGATGCTGTTCCCCTTCAACATATCTCTTGATATCAAGGCTGTCAGTCTTTGTTGACTGACAATTCCCAAATTGTTCCACCCCAACTCTAGGTTGACCAAACTCTTGGATGATTATGCACATGGTTGGTAGAAGCTGATCCAAGCACATCCCCCTCGGGTCATTCCATTGGACTTTTTAACTGGTTTCATTTAATCCAAGCTGGACCCCACTGTGGTGGACCACCACTCTCTTCACCATGCAATATGCCTGAGAGTTTCCAATGACAAAAATATGCTGTACACCTGTGACAAAGAAAATAATCATTAATAGAGTGCACACGAACCAAATGCAATTCTTTCTTTCATTTCTTTTTGTTTCTTTGTTTCCTTCCTTCATCAAATTTTCACCCTACCCCCACTTTTTATTTATTTATTTATTTTTGCTAAGGTACTTATGTCTATGTATGTGTTACCCTACCCCCACTTTTTATTTATTTATTTATTTTTGCTAAGGTACTTATGTCTATGTATATGTTAACTATTCAGTTAAGGTACTTGTGTCTGCATATATCTCTAGCGTGTGTGTGTGTGTGTGTGTGTGTGTGTGTATGTCTATATAAAGATTATATATATATATATATATATATATATATATATATATATATATATATAAAATGTATTTATATATCTATTTATATATGAATACACACACATACACACACACACACACACACACATACACACACACACACACACACACACATATATATATATATATATATATATATATATATATATATATATATATATATATATATATATATATATGTTTTTTGTTGCATCATGACTTTTATTGAGGTACCGGCCTTGCCCAAATAAGTGGCCAAACTTATTTTGAAGTAGTGTTTTATCATAACCTCTACCTGCTTTTCTGTGAAGGCCCAGCCAGTGCAAAGTTACAGACCATGCCACAGGTAGAGTTCCCATACCTTATTAGCTCTGAGGAATACCTGATGACCAAATGCCACCTGATCAATTTTCAAGGACTGAAACCAGATCTGCACATCATCCCTGACTGCCATTATGTCTCTCCTTTTTCAGCCTTTATCATGTGGTGTCCCTGACCTCCACTGCACCAACTGCTAAAGGCCCCTTAGTACACTGTAAGAAAAAAATATGGTCACACCACAAAATTGTGGTAGCTACCCACAGTCACCCTCAACCTTCTAAAGGTAGAAGGCAATCTCTCTAGTCGTTTCCTTACATCTTACATTCTCCCCTTGATTTCCCCAACCCTTGAGTATCCTGCCACAAACCAATACTTCGTCATACTGGGAGGGGGCCTGCCTCCATTCACAACACAGATGATGGGCACCATGTGTCCCCAAGCTGTAGCCACTGCATCTCTGCATTCCCACTTGTGTCTTAAGAACTTTCGTATGAAGTGTGTTGACCATTTTTGATTGTTCTCTGGTAAGCTCCACATGAAAGCCATGAGCTGCTGCAGTGCTGTGGCATATGATACCCTGGTGCTAGGTGCCCAGGACTCTTTCACCAGCCTTCTTATCTTTCTCTCCTAATGCTCCAAACCATTTCTAGAATGTGTTCCCGTGCAGTGGCTTTCCCCAGAGCTAAGACTCTGAAGCTCTGGAGCTGTTACTGAGAAAATGCATCAGCAAAGTCATTCCACATACCTGCCACATACTCCCAGCAAAAGTCACATTAAATTGCAATGCATGTAAGACCAATCTCCTAATAACCCTGTACACTATCTCATCCTTTGTATACTCCAAGGACAAGGCCACCAGTACAGCCTGATTATCTGTGTGGAACCAGATCCTGTGGTTTATGAAATCCTCATACCAAATCACTAGTGTTGTCCAAATGGAAATGACCTCTAAAAATATTATGTCTTACCTCACTTTGTCTTTCCTAAAAGCTGGCTAGGTGGCAAAAAACATCTCCCAGAAACAAATCTGCCCATCCCAGTTGATTCTGCTGCATCAGCGAATAAGTCAAGTTCCTTGTTACTACTCCAATCTTCCTGCTAATATGTGATGCCATTGAACCTCCTTCATGAATTCAAACTAGACCTGTAGGTCTTCCCTCAACTCTCTTATGATCCTGACCTCTTGGTCCTTCTGTTTCCCTTCCTGAAGTAGCTTAGCCAAAGACATGGAAAATGTTCTGCCAGGAGAGATTGCATGACTTGCAACCATCAGCAGGCCTAAAAGCTACATAATCTCCCTTGCTCTTGTTTTCTTTTTCCTTTGACCCACCATAGTCTTGTCTCACATATCGTACAACTTACCCCCTGGCAGTTGTACCATGCATGAATTGGTATCAATTTGCAATCCAAGAAGGATAATAACTTTAGCCAGTACCTCTGCCTTATCTGATGCCAGAAGCACCCATAGTTGTACACCGTTTTGAACCTCACCACCACCACCCCGGAGTCTTATTTCAGGCTTAAAATTAAGAAGTCATCCAGGTAATGGACAATCACACACTGCCTTTTCTGGGATTACCAGATCCTATGACTTGCTGTGTCGAAATTTTCAAAAGTGGTGTTGGCCACTGCACACCCCATTTGTATCGCTTTGTCAAAATAATACTTGTCACCTAATTTCATCTCCAGCAAATGTCAGTCACTCAGCTGCACCAGTAGCAGACAGAAGGCTAAATCAATGTCCAGCTCAGTCATCCATGTGAACCCTCTGTTACTTAATATGGCAATCACATCATCAAGAGAGACATACTACATTTTGACCACCTATTTTGTCTATGGCCTGATTAACTGAATCGCCATCTGGGTGAAATAGGTTATGTATCAATCAAACCTTCCCCTGGCTTCTTCTTAGGCACCAAACCCAGTGGCAAGACTTTGTATCTTTCAAATGGAGGTACAACAAAAGGGCTGGCAACTTTGCCCAGGTGAATCTCTTTCTTGAAAATCTTGCAAAGCATACGTTCCATGCCCTTAACTGATGCCAGATTTTTACATGCATTATTTGAGGGCACTACTTGTCCTTCAGTATTAACTCCACAGCTAAACCCTCCATGAGCTGGCTGGCTGCTACCCTGTCTGAGTAGCTGACTAGCAGCCACTGAAGGGCCTCAGTTTAGGTAGGGGAATGCCCCCTTTGCCCATAGGCTTGGCTTGTCTTCTTATTCTTCCTTTATGCCCTGGCTTGCCTGCTTGTTCCTTCCCATGTTTCTTCCTCTCCCCGGTCACCTCATCCAAAAAGGAGTTAACTTGCCCCATCACAGTATTCCATTTCATGGGATCCTGTCCTGCTCTGAGCATTCTAAAGTGAAATGGTAAGACAAATAATTTTTCTCCATACTGCTATGATCTTCTCTCTCTATATGTATTATTATCATCATCATCATTATTATTATTATTATTATATGCTGCCTCTTGTTTTATTTATTTATTTCTCCCTTCTTTTTTTGTTAATTACCTGCTCGTCCCATTAGTCCTCACCCTCCTGTTCTGGGGTCTAGTTCTCATCTTCAGAATGGTTCTTGCTCAGATGAACCCTGTGGTAACCCTTGGTGTCTTCTAACCTAATGCAAGAATATTACTTACTTGGACACTGACAGAATGTGTCCCTTTATCACAAGCATAACTTTTAAGTGGCCTCAATGTGCAGAATGCATGTTCCAAAAACTGCATCTTCATAATCAACCAGATACAAACCTGTGCAGGGAACCCCAATAGATTTTAAATTCATCACCTTAGCCACTCAGCCAGTACTACAACAGTGACCCTTCAGCACACCTAATAATCTGGAAAGAGTAGATAAGTGGTATTATTCTTACATAATTAATAACATATGTAAGTAACTTAGAATAGATACAATGCTGAAGGGATTGAAACCATTCAGTCATTAGTGACATTCTTTCACCCCCTGCATTTACCAGGTGAGCCATAGAAGCAGTCATCTGAAGGCTGTGCTCTGTTGTGCACAGCACACAACTTTTGATACAATATAGCTGTCGCTCTTCTTATGTGCATTAGAAGACGTTGAGGCTTGCGTATTTGTGTAAGTAGTTTATTGTATACAAATACATCAGGATGGATGGCAGGGACATTAAACTTAAACAAAGTATCTAACTGACTGAGTAGATACTTGCATGCTCACACTCTGGCTCCTCACTCAAATGACACTCTTGCTTGCACGTGCTCAGTACTTATATGCATGTGCTGACTCACTGGAAAGCTTCTTTAAGGTATATCACACACACTGATTTATATCCTCCCTCTTTATTGAGCTGTTTCATATAAACAATGACATTTGAGTAGACATGCAATTATACAGACACTAATAAAGAAAAACAACAGTTATGTCCAGGTTGCCATGTATCTAGAGCTAGGTTTCGAGATGTGACCTGATCTCGTGACATAATAGGACTGGGTTTAGCAACAGGGACAGTCACTGGGTAAATGTTCTGCTTGGGGACTCTCAGGGATTTTCTCAGGAACAGGGATTGCTGATGCAATGTCCACTGGAACAGGGACATTGGACAAGTCACACAGGCAAGATGCTGTAACACTGGTTTGGACACTGGCAACAAATGCTTCTGATTTTGTCTGAATTCCATTTTTTGTTCATAGGTTCATAGGTAGGTACTAGGCTATAAGCCCAAGGGCATTTATAAGCCTAGCCAGAGTGTGTTGGGTTTCGCCGCCCCATTGATTAATTAACTGAGCCTCTGTTAAGCAGAGCCAATGAAGTGATTCCGGGGTGTATTTTCTGTTACCCATCCACTCGTCAAGGTTTCTCTTGAAGAGTGTTAGTGAGGGGTTCTGCCTAATGTAGATAGGAATTTTGTTCCAAAGCATGGGGAATCTCTGTGACAGGAATCTATCCCTCCAGCATGTTCTATTTATTGTTGTGGCGAGGTTTAGCTCACTACAGCGCGTGGCTCACAGTGACTTGGATTTCTTTAGATGGAGCATGTCCATCAATTCTGAGTTGGACATGGCTTTGTAAATCAAGCAGAGATCACCTCTGAGTAAGCAATATGCCACTGAGTACAGCCAGTTTTTTCAGTCAGTCTGCATAGGACATATGTTTGAGGCCAGTAATCCTCTTGGTGAGGTACTTTTGTGGTCTTTCCAGCTGTTGGAAGTGTCTTGTAAGGTACATCCCAAATGGGGCATTGTACTCTATGATGGGTCTGATGAGTGACGAGTAGAGGGGCACTATAACCTCTTTATTTCTAGATGCGAATCCTTTAGTAATTAGATGGGCCACATAGAAGGATTTCCTAACTACTTTGGCAATATGATTGTCAAAGGAGAGATTACTATCTACCTGGGTCCCCAGATCTCTTATTACCTCTTCTGTATTAAGGGGGCTGCCACCTATGTGGTAATTCGTGGGTGTTTTGTTTTTCCCAAATGGGATGACTGTGCATTTTTTGGCATTTAGCTTGAGGCCTTGACTTTTGACACCAGGTGTCCATCTCAGTAAGTCCTTTTTGGAGGATGTCCGTGTCAGCCGGATAGTCAATTATGGCTCCCAGTTTGCAGTCATTGGTGAATTTGGTTAGCCATAGTCCTCCTGTGTTTGCCTGTACTTCTGAGAAGTATATGCCAAACAGTAGGGGTCCCAGGACCGAGCCTTGTGGTACACCACTTGTGACTGGTTTATTGTTGGACCTGGAGCCTGCTAGTCTTACTGCGTGAGTTCTGTCTGTAAGCCAGTTGGCAACCCATCTTATGCTGTAGGGGTTTATGTTCAAGCTGGTGAGTTTTTCTATAATACCTGAGTGAGGAATGATGTCGAACGCCTTGGCGAGGTCAAGGTAGGCTGTGTGAACCAACTTTCCCTCATCTATAGCCTTGGTGACTGTCTCAAAGAAGTCGACCAGGTTTAGTAGGCATGATCTGCCCTTAAAGCTGAACTGGGTCAAGTCAAATGTTTGGAGGTTCTCAATGTCTTTGTTAATGAGTTCTATGATGATGTGCTCCATAGCCTTGCAGACCAGGCTACTCAGGCTTATGGGGTGATAGTTACCAGAGTCAGTTGTGGCCCCTCCTTTGTGGAGCGGAATAACCATTGCTGTGCGCCATTCTATGGGCACATAGCCTGTGGAGAGGCTGAGGTTGAACAGCGTGTTTAGGTGGGGGGTTAGTTCGTTCTGTAGTTCGTGCAAGACACATCCTGGGACACTGTCTGGCCCCAATGACGCTGTGTTTTTGGCTTTTGAAAGGGCTGTTTTCACCTGTGCATCTGTGATTTCCAGGACACTACACTTTTCCGGTATTGTTGTGGGCCCTTTTGGAGGTGAGAGTGGGGTGAAGTTTGCACTGAATCTATCTTCCAGGATGTTGGCAATATCAGTAGGTTCAGTATATTTTGTGCTATTTTTCACTAGCTCAGAGCATATCTGTGAGTTGCCACTTAGATTCTTGACATAGCTAAAGAAGGCTTTGTGGTTATCTTTTGAATCCTTGGCTATTTTTCTTTCAAAGTTAGCCTTGGATGATTTTATGAGGGACCTTAGTTACTTACTGATACTAATCAGGGATGTCTTTCCTTCTTGGGATTTGCTTTTTTTCTGAACTAGTTTCCTCCTTTTATTGTATAACATGTTTATGGCAGGGGTCCATCAGACTGGTTTCCTTCTCTTAGGGGAGTGAGTCTTGGTTTTGCTAGGGATGGCACGATCCATGCATCCTTGTAGTTGCTCATAGAGTGCATTTGTAAATTATTCTGCATCTTGGGCAGTGTTATCCTTTAGGGTGGGAGCTGTGAAACTTACCATCTCTGTTTTAAGTAAGGCGAAGTTTGCTTTAGAAAAGTTTTTCACTGTGGTTTCCTCGGTTGGGGGTGGTGGGGTGTGGACATCCAGAGTGATTAGTTTATGGTCTGATCTAACCAGTGACAGGTTGACCTCCGGTGCGGAACACCTGTCACCCATGTTGGTGATGACCAGGTCCAGTATGTTTTCACCTCTATTAGGGGAGTTTACCAGCTGATCCAGGGCATTTGAGTTGATAAACGCTGAGCCTGGGAGTTTGTACTCAAGTAGTTTTCCCAGTTAATGGTAGGGTAATTAAAATCGCCCAATATCTGGGTGTTCGGTAGGACCTTCATATTTTCCAGTGTCTCCAGAAAGGCAGAGTGGTGGTCCTGGGTCATGGAGGGTGATCTGTAGCAGGCCACAATTTGCATTGCAGATTTGCCCAGTGTTAGTTGCACATGGATGATCTCAGAGCTATCATGTTGTGCCACTAACCTGGAGGTGTAGGTATCCTTGATGAATATGGATACACCCCCCTCCTTTTGTATTTTGGTCCATGTACTGTGGCCGAAATGTGTGGTATGAGTTGTAGCCCAGTAGTGCTGGAGTGCTCTCTGGAGCCTTGAACCAGGTTTCAGTTACTGCACAGATGTTCTCCATACTCAGGAGTGCTTTGAGCACATGCATTTTGAGATTTAAACTCCTGGCGTTGAGTAGCATAACCCTCATTTTTTTATTTGTGCTGTTTATGGAGGTGGGTTTGACTTTTGAGTCTTGCCTAAAAAAGGCACTATGGGGGCAGCAAGAGCCTTGGCCAGTATTCGAAAGCCTAGGGGTGAAAGATGCAAGCCGTCTCTTGTGAAGCAACGCAGCTTGTCGAGCATGTTGTCCCAGGCTGACAGACACTGGATCCCCTTTGAATGACACCAGAAGCTTAGCCAATTGTTGAAATTGATAATTTTTTCTTTATACTGAGGTATCATTCTTGGTGAGGATAGGATGCTACTCAGGGTCAGGGTCATACCCACCTGGGCTACATGATCAGAGAGCTCTTCCATGTCTCTTTTCATGTAGTCCATGGAGGTACGTATCCGGTCATTCACACCAACATGAACAATGACAGAGTCATATTTGTACTTGTTCTGGAGTGACCTGAGTGCTTGTGTTATGTGGCAGATTCTGGCTCCCGACAGGAAGCTAACATTAACCTTCTCCTTGTCCAGTCTAGTGAGTGGGACACCAGTGTGCCTGACTATAGAGTCACCTATTACCAGTGTATTAGGTATGTTATTTCACCTTAAGGGATGTGATTGTGCAGCACATTGATTTTGTGTTTTATGTGTTGTCTGGTTTGTGACGGGAGGTGCAGGTTTTTTGGGTGTCTGCTTTGGAGCTCTCAGATGCTTTTGCAGGCTTTTATTTAGAGCTTCCAAGTATGATTTAGTGTATGTATGTGTATTTTTTGCCAGTGCTGGTTTAGTAGGTCTGTGTGTGGCTGGAGGTGTGGTGCAAGTGTTAACCTTCTCCTCATGACTGTCTGTTCCAGTTTTAAGTGTGGAGACCTTAGCCTCCAGTTTGGCTGTATAATTGCATCTCTCGCATATGTTAGTGTTTTGTGGTAGAAGGAGAGGGTTGTCTGTGTACATGAGGCAGTTGTAACATTGCCTCAGGATACCCAGATTCACCAGCTGGACTGGAGAGTACACCTGAGGTTGCTCTTTGGTCATGCCTAAATAGTAGGGTGAGCTGCTTAGTTGCTTGGTTGGTGAGGGGTGGATAAAGAGCCTTGCCCTGATGGGCAATCAAGTGTTGGGGTATATTAGTGCTTGCTATTAGGTCTCAGCAAGTGCCAGACTGTAGGATGCTTTTTAAGTGCTTAGGTTGAGAGACTAGTTATAAGGGATAAACTGAAGAGGAGACTTAGTGGAACCAGGAATAATTTAATCATAGCTAACCAGTGCTGCCCGGCACGCAAAACCATGCAAACGCGGTTTTTAAACTACTAACTTCTGGGCTGGAACCACTCCTCCAGGGACAGATGGCTGCTCAAAGTTCCCCTTTCTCACAGGTGAACAGAGAAACTTCCCTCTATCCAAGTAAGGTATGGGCAACTCAGAAACTTGTAACACAGCCCTGAATTCAGCACTAGCCTGAAAACTGGACTATACTAGCTTACAAGGGTGGAAAACAAGGAATGTTTTTTTTTTTTTTTTTTTTGAGATTCCTCAATGTATGATCTCAGCTCTTGACACAAACTTTTTACAAATCTGATGTGATCAAAACCTTTTGATGTCCGCATCCTCACTATCTCCCCTTTTTGTAAAGAATGGAGCAGTTTTCTAGTTTTATCATAGTAAAACGTCTGGGACAAATGCTTTTTCAACAATTGGGGTTTTACTGCTTTGTTGTTTTTGGCACTTGGAACCAATAAAGTACTGCTGATTGGTAGTGTGGTTCTGGTTTGTCTCGATGTAAGTCTCTGGGCAGGTGAACCAAGATGTTTATCACGAGTATGTTTCTGAGATTTAACAAGTTGAAAAAAACATTGGTATTGTCATGTCTGGATTTCTCTAACAGCTGTTTTGCACTTTGAACTGCCCATTCAGCCAATCTGTTTGACTGAGAGTATTTAGGACTACTCGTAATATGAACAAAGTCCCACTCTTCTGCAAATCTTTTGAACTGCTGACTTGTAAACTGTGCATCATTGTCAGAAATAACTTTGTGAGGACTACCATGGACAGAAAAATGCCACTTCAACTTAGTAATGACAGTACTGGAAGTTAGGTTGGGAAGTAGGTCAATCTCAAATCAATTTGAATAAGAGACTACTAACATCAAGTAATGTTGACCATTCCAAGATTCAAGATGAATGCTGACCATTCCATTCAAAGATATCTGTGGCTATTGTTAACCAAAGTAGTTCAGGAATCTGGCTTAACTGAAGTGGCTATTTCTGTTGGTGTGGCTTTGTACTATTACATACTGAACAAGATGAAAGTACTTTCTCAATATTTCTTGACATAGAAGGCCAAAATATTGACCTCTCACCCTTCTTTTGTAGAATTAGTCCCGGGGTGGCCACTATGCAAAATTTGAATGCACTCTTGTTGCAAGGATTTTGGAACAATCACCTTAAGACCTTTCATGATGATACCATTGTCTGACAAAATCTCATCTCTGTATGGAAAATAAGGTTGCACTTCTACTGGTAAACAAGATTTCTTGGAAGGCCATCCTTGACTGATAAAGTGGTTGTGCTTCTGGAGAACTGGATCTGAAGCTATGTGAATTCTGAGCTCATCAAGATTTGTGGAAGAAAAAATTATTTCCCACTTCCATGACCTCAAAATTAAGTTGCTCATTGTTATGCTGTTCTGTGTTTTTTTCTGGGTGATCTGGATAAGGTATCAGCAAGATTAAGAAGTTGGCCTTTAGTATAAGCAACATTGAAATTGTACTTCTGCAATCTGAGCATCATGAATTGCAGTCTAGCTGGAGCTATATGCATAGGCTTTCTCAAAATAGTAACTAAAGGTTGGTGATAAGTTTTTATCTGGATAGGTCAACCATAAATATAATCATGGAACTTTGAACATTCAAACAGAATTGTCAAAAGGTCTTTCTCAATCTGGGCATACTGCTTCTCAGTCTGGGTAAGAGCTCTTGATACATAAGCTACTGGTCTACCCTCTTGAAGAATGACTGCGAACATCATAGTAGCTGATAGTTGTTGGGTTGGCAATTTTCTGTTTCAGGACATCAAATACTCGTTGGTGCTGTTCTGACCAAGACCAAATTACATCTTTGCTTGTCACCTCTCTTAGTGATGCTGAAAGTTGGCTTAAACCTGGAATGAACTTGCCTAGATAGTTGACCATGCCAACAAAACGTTGTAGGGCTTGGACATTCTCTAAAACTGGAATCTCGAGAATTGCTGTTTCTTTGGAAGGATCTGGTCTTATGCCTGAACTGGTAAACAAGTGACCAACATAAGTAGCTTCTCATAGCCTGAATTTGCACTTCAGAGGATTCTGCTTAAGATTCATTTTCCAGAACTTTCTTGAGGTTTCTGTCATTTTTGGCTGCACCATTGCTTCCTACTAGAATATCATCTACTATAATAGCCCATGGATAATCGGAAAAAAAACTTGCTCCATCGCACGTTGAAAGACTTCACTGGCAGAATTTATTCTAAATGGCATTCTCAGGAATCTGTATCTTCTAAATGGCATACCGAATGTGGTTAACAACGAAGATTTTCGGTCAAGCAAAATTTGCCAAAAGGAAATCTTTGCATCTAAGACAGAAAAAACAGTGGCATTTGGTATGATGGCACCAACCTCTTCAACTGTACACATTGAATGATGAGGCCTTTAAAATGCTTTGTTCAAATCTCTTGGATCAATATATATTCTGAAATCATCTGAGCTTTTCTTATGAGCTACCACCATGGAGGATGCCCATTCAGTAGGTTCTTCTACTGGACAAATTACTCCTAGCTGCGCCATTCTGTATAGCTCAGCTTTGATTCTGCTCTGCATAGCTACTGGAACTTTCAATGCTAGTCTGATAACTGGGCTGACCTCTGGGTCTAAATTCATAGAGTAGAAAACTGCTAGTTTGCCTAGTTTGTTTGCGAAAATATCAGCATACTCTGTAAAAATGGTTTGGGTGAGTTGTTGTCATGCAGGCTTACAAGGTGGACTTCTTTATTAAATGAAAGTAGTCCCATTTTCAAACTGTCTCTGAGGCTTAATAATGACTGCACGTGTCTCTTGACTATGAAAAATTGCAAGTCATAGCTGTTCCCAATAACATGAAAGCACTACTGAGACTTCAGTCTGAATCTCTTCACCACCATAAGCAACAAGCTTCACACACTTTGTCAAATCAAGTTTTTCTGCATCTTTTACTCTAGTAAATGTTTCTGCTGACATAACATTGCACTTTGAGCCACTATCTGGTTTGAGCTCTATGGGACTCCCATTAATCCAAACAGTACAAAAGATCTCATTCTTTGCCACAAATTTACTGCACTGATTATTTCACCAATGACAGACACACCATCGATATAAAAAACAGAGTTGCAGCTTTTTAATTGATCAACTCGCCTCTTGGAATGCCCTCTCTTATTAAAATAATGTACCTTATCTGATTTACAAAACGTTTTGAAATTATTCCATTTATTGCAAGAAGTACACTTGTGACCAAAAGCTAAGCAGTTTTCTCTTTTGAATTCATGATTTCCACTACAATTACAACAGTTGACTATAAAGTTAGATGGGGGGCACATGTTTTGACTTTGCTGGCTAGCCCTTATACTTCACTGAGCATGCCCTGGTATTTGGTGGAAAGACGCAGGGTTTCCCAGGGACTGTTACATCATCTGTAGTAGCTGCCATTTGCCTGAGCTGTTTCTTTTAACCACGTGCTGCATACTATCAACATGAGCTATGGATGGTGCTGGAAGGCTTGCTTTCTCATTTGTAAGCATACTTGTGAGGTTTTCTGTAAGCTCATATATTTGGCAAGTCTCAATGGACTTATTTAACATTAAATCACTGTCTCAAAGCAAAATCTTTCTCACTGTGTCATTATTAATACCACGCACAACACTGTCTTTTATCAACTCATCTCTCAGATCACCAAATCTGCAAATTATAGCCTTATTTCTCAAGTCAGTTATATATATGTTGCAAAGGTTTCACCAGGCTTTTGATCCCTTTTGTAAAATAAATGCCCTTCCATTGTGACATTTGTTTGGGGGTTACACATTTCTCTAAATTTATGTTTTAAGCACTCTGGGTCTTCCCTTGTTTCAGTCGGTATCACGATATGGCGGTCATCCCCCTCCCCTGCTAACACACCAGGTGCTACACAAATGAATACTCTCTTTCAATGGCCTCTGAACCAGCTAAGTTAAGCAGAATAAATGCATTTGTACATGTGTCTTTGTCAGAAAAAACAGGCCGTATGAAAATATAATTTTCCTGCTCAAACACTCTCCAGTTTTCTGCAATCACAATCTGTGCGGGACTGTAAAAACCTTCTGCCATGCCTACATATTATAGTAAAACACATGCAATATTGACCCTTGTAATTATGTACAACATGCACACACACCAGGTACTTGTAATAATAATCACATGCACAATAAGCTCTTTCAAATACTGTACACTGTGAAATATGCCTTGAAATAACTGTACTTTGTGAAAAATTATTTGAAACAACTTTACTGTGTGAAATAACTGCACTGTAATACTGCACACACTTGCAAACACTTTGCACACTGCAGATATTTTGAATAGCTTTAGTTAATATGAAAAAGCAGCACATAATAGAAAATACGGGTGTTTTCCCTTTTTTGTACATTTTATGCAATTTGGATATTGTTTCAAACATTTTTGTAATTATTTTGAATATTTTTATCAATATGTCACAGTTTCAGCCATTTAGTTTAATAAGAAATTCATTCTGAGCATTCAGAGTGCTTCATTTTATATTTGTAGCAAAAGGAATCATTTAAGCAAGTTTTAGTATCTGGAATTTGTTTCTGACACGTTTTGTGAGTCGTTTGAGCAGTAGGGATGATCAACTCCTGTATATTTCTCTAAGTTTAACTGGATGTCTCATAGCTGTAACTCTGGATCCCATCCTGACACCATATCACTCTTCTTATGTGCATTAAGAAGACGCTGAGGCTTTGGTGTTCATTTAAGTAGTTTATTGTATACAAATACATCAGGATGGATGGCAGGAACATTAAACTTAAACAAACTAACTAACTGACTGACTGCTTGCATGCTCACACTCTGTCTCCTCATTCAAAATGGCACTCTTGCTTGCACATGCTCAGTACTTATATGTATGTGCTGATTCTCTGGAAAGCTTCTTAAAGGTATATCACACACACACTGATTTACAATAGCATCTACCAGTTTTTTAAAGTCCTGTGCTTGAAGAACATAAAGATCAATTTATATCAGGTGCTGAATTAATGCAGCGATACTATGAATTAATCTTTTTCTCATTTGCTTAAACAATTATACCATATACTGTGATGTCCTTTGCTTAATATTTAAAAGACCCTCCAGAGTTCAACAAAATAACTATCATACTGAGAAATATAATATATGATTTATTCCAGCACCAGCAGTAACTTCACATGTTAAACCAGTTAAAATAACAAAGGTAAAGGAAAATGTGCCAGAGCTCTTGTTCCTCCTTCTGTCATGTATCCAGTTCATGTTACCCTCAGTAACTGAACAACATGAGCATGTACTGGAATGTTGACGTTTGGTTCCCCAACGAACTTAGTGGCATCATCGTACCATCTCCTCTTTTTAAGTACTGCATCATTCTCACTCTTAATCATGTCCATCTGAGTCCTGGTCTGGAACCATTTCATTATTATCATTATCATTTCCTAAATCCATCTGAGTCCTGATCTGGAACCATTTCATTATTATCATTATCATTTCCTAAATCCATCTGAGTCCTGGTCCGGAACCATTTCATTATTATCATTATCATTTCCTAAATCCATCTGAGTCCTGGTCCGGAAGCATTTCATTATTATCATTATCATTTCCTAAATCCATCTGAGTCCTGGTCTGGAACCATTTCATTATTATCATTATCATTTCCTAAATCCATCTGAGTCCTGGTCCGGAAGCATTTCATTATTATCATTATCATTTCCTAAATCCATCTGAGTCCTGGTCCGGAAGCATTTCATTATTATCATTATCATTTCCTAATATGACCGATCAATAGTAGGGTGGGGGTGTGGCTACCTTTGCTTTTTAGTAGAAATTAAACTAGGACTGCTAGCCTAGAAGGACGAGTGCAAGGAAATATGGTTGTTTATTTATTTATTTTACATTTGTTTACCGGGATAGTCCGACTGGACACAGGTCCATTTACAGCAGAGGCCCAGGGAGAAAAGCTCCACAATTAGATTAACATCAACATGGTAATACAAACAATCATATAACAGTGATAACTGAGGTAAGTACAGACATAAAAAGTCTAATATAATCCAGTCTAAACAATAAACAATACAGCAGCACTAAGTGAGTAAATTTACAAAGAGAGAGTCTCATTAACATTGATTAGTGAGATAGAATAAAAGAATAAAAAATCAAATTATTAGAGATGACATATTATGCAATCTCAAGTTGACAGTAAGATACCTAACTGTAGCATATATATATATATATATATATATATATATATATATATAGTAGAGATAGCAGAAAGGAAGGTGTAAAGCGTGCTGATATTGTGAAAAAACACCATTGCAGTTTGTTCAGCTATGAAATTATACCACCCCAGATGGGCCATGAACCCACATTCCCTGATTTAGAAGGTCAGTGTCTTAGCCAATAAGTCACTGGGACCTGATAAGTCTTTCATGTCTTGCTTTTTCACTTTCTACCAAATGCAGTAGGATTAACACTAATTACTTGAGTCTTCTGACAGTAACTAGAATCTGGGCTTTTCTTATATTACCTCTTTCACTGCTAACACCTTTAAATCAATAAAGAAGAATTATTGAATAGTGAATCCACAAAGTTATCAGGGTGAGGCTATGGTAACTTTAGAAGCCATTAGTAAAGCAAGTTAATGCTGTTGCCTGCCCTGAAATAATCTCTCGTACTATGCTTTACTGGGATGGCCACACTAACAGCTTTTCACTCACATCATGACCTCTGATGCAACCTGAAAAATCTATATGGCAGAAGTCTGAATGATTTCTTAGTCATTGCTGGCTATTGAGCATGTCTTCTCTGCCCTACCTAGACTACACTTCCATACACATGCTTGTATAAAAACATGAGTGACAGTGAGTGGTACAACAAAGTAGAAATATGTCAAGGCATTTATATAATTTAATTCCCTGGTCCCTTCATCACTTGCTGCCCTTCTCAGCAGGACATATCAATAACACATGGTAGAGCACTCTGTGTAACCATTGCTTTGACAAAATGTAATCAGTTGAAGGTTCTTTTTTTTTGTTGCCTGATGTTTTAAAAATACTCATAGGTTATTCATCTGGCATTTAGGTCCAGGGTCCATCTAAGAATGCTGATTCAGTTTACTGCAGATCGTACATCTATAAACTAAACCAATTATCTGAGTTTTTTTTTAATGTTGCAAGAGATTCAGATTTCCTTATATTTATTGGAAGCTTATTCCATAAATGTGGAAGAATTTGTGTGGTGTAGTTTGCTCTTAATGAAGAATCCTGAATTTATGCTTTAAGCATACAATAATTGTGTTTACAAGTTTTAATACAGAGGATTATGATCAGGCCACCAATTGTAATGAGCATATTATGTATTTGAGACATGGATGCCAACAAAGCCACTTTCAGATCAAAGCTTGAGAGGTCTTAGCATCCATGTCGAGAACACAATTTTGTTATTATGATCTGAGATTCAATCACAGGTCTTTGCATTGCATGGAGATTTGTCTTCTCCATATACTACTAGTTAGTGAAAAATCAGATTAAAAAATGTGATGTGTTGTACAAGCTTTGAAAGCTGATAAGGCAGTCAAGAAGTGTTTGATGTTTTACTTATTCCCTGTGCAAAGTAAGCAGCTGTAATTAAAGTACTTTATGTACTTTAGCAGGCAGCAGACAGAAATGGAAGTTGAAATGAAGCCATTTCATGCCATGCCAGGCTGCTGCTTGTTTTCTGGTCAGCACTGTCTGCTTTTTGTGGAGACTTGATGCTAACAGTGCATAGGGGTGCTTAACAATTCTCTAAGTGTTGTTAAGGTCAGGTTTTGTGCTATAGTAGCACTTAACCAGGACATTATTTAACCATTTTGAGGGTAATCACTAGGCGGCATGTACTACATTATTAATAATGTTAAAGTCAAACATGGCCTGAAACATTTCATCCCTAAAAATCTTAATACCAAATATTACCTTACCCCTTAAATATCTATAATTAATAGTAAATAATTTTAATTTAAAGCATCTGTCAGTATAAGAAAGATCTTTAAGGGATTTAATCTTCTTTGTAAATTTCCTTTGCACACTCTTGAGTTTTGTAAGCTGCCCACTTTTGTAAATACAAAAGACATTATTATATTCCAAAATAGATCTGACAAATGTGTTATCTAGTACCACCATGTAACTTCCTTCTCTTAAGGCCATATTTTTCATTAATAATCCAAGCTGTCTCATACCTTTTGCTACAGGTCATTAACATGCTTGGTACATTTTAAATTTGAAGTAATGAATATTCCTAAATCTCTGAACTCAATCACTTCCTTGAAAATGTATTATGTAAAATCAGAGGTTCCCTCTTAATTAGTTTACCAAAGAGCATAGCTTTGCACTTATCAATACTGCAATTAATGTTAATTTTATTGCCCAGGAGGAAATGTTTTCCATATTTTTATTTAAATTAATATAATCATTAGTTGAAGGGAGAACAAACCCAAACTTACTATCATCAGCATATTCATTCATCCAAAGTGCATAGCTGGAAAATTAGCAAAAACAATATTAAATAATAAAGGGCTCAAACCTGAGTCCTGAGGAACACCTGCTGTTACATAAGAAGGGGTAAAACATAGTTCAGAAATTGTAACAACTTGTTTCCTATCAAATAACCATTCCATAAACCAGTTTATTAGGCATGGATTTGATTTGTTGTTTAGAAGAGTCTCAAAATTTACTTTGTGAGATAATGTATCAAAAGCTTTTGTCAAATCCAAAGAAATAACAACAAAAACAGACATTCCTACATCAACAGCATTTGTGACATGGTCATAAAATTCAACATATAGGTTCATAGGAGATTACAAGCCTAGCCATATTTAACTCAGTTTTATTTATGAATGCGTAATATTTTCGATAGGGCTGGATTGGAGAATGCCTTCTAGGCCAGCCACGGCTCACTCCATAGTAGTCTGTAGGAGACAGAATACAATGATAGGGTTTTTAGCCTTTCTGCTCAGAGCTTATTTTTTATACCCTGTATCTTTCTGGTGAAAATCCTTTGGGGTCAGTCCAGCTGTTGCAAATGTCTGGTGAGGTACATGCAGGAGGGTGCATTGTACTCAATTATTGGTCTAACGAGGGACGAGTACAATGGAATTATAACATCCTTTGATCTGGATGCATTGCCCTTACTTATGAGCTGTGCCACATAGAAAGATTTGCCAGAACATAGCCTGTCTGGAGTTAGTTAACATAAATTTTCCAATATTATAACTATGTTGATACCAATTGTACTTACTTTTTGCTTCTCTGTCCTTAAATAAAGTCTGCTAAACACCTTTCAAAGCACTTCACTCATGTAGATGTTAAACTAATAGGACTTTAATTATTCATGTCCGTCTTATTTTTAGGTGTTACAGATGATAACTTCTACATCGTAGGTCCAGTGGAGGTCCTTAAAAAGCCATTGAATATAATTGTAAGGGGGTTTATCAAGTTGTCCCTCATGCCTATAAGAGTATTGATGATATACCATCAGGACCAGCAGATGTTTTAGTCTGGAGCTTATTTAGAAATTTTTTAATACAGGTTGACATTATTTCAGGGTATGAAACACTTAAAGTTGTTGGCTTATCAAATGACAAACTACTTCCACCTATAAGATTTGTTATTTCAGGAAAACACTTACTGAATGCATTTAATATAGTAAAATGTCATTTACTATTATTGTCTTGGCTGGATTTGATGTTTTCTTGTGTGAATTAATGTACTTACAATAGTTCACAAAGTGAGACGCCAAGATAAACTATTGAAAAAACACAAGTGGCACAGTGCTGACCAGATCAAACCTCCGAAACACAATATCTGCACCAACAGCAAACAAAGTTGAATAATTTTATTAAAAATGAGCGCTTTCGGTAGAGAGCATTCTCCCCACCTTCATCAGATAATGATTTTGTTTAAAACCATCCTTTATATACATAGCTAATTGTTAATTAATTAATTAACATAATTGCTGATGAACTGTTGAGCAAAAATGATTAAATCTGTTTGCTGCTGTTTAGTTAAATATAAACGTATTATTTAAAATCAACAAACTGAAAATGGCAGCCTTAAAACTAAGCTTCAACAAATTCATGAATAAGCATAAATAAAAAACATAAACATCATAAATAACATGAATAAGTTGTGCATGAATACTGCATAAATACTCCTAGCATGGTACGCAAAATGTGTTCTATAATTCAGATTGCAGATATTATAAATATTTAACTGCCTAAAAACTATTAAACAATAAACCCACCAACATGAATAATTCTTAAAAAAGGGTTGTGTGTATCATATTGAAATTATACAAATCAGCCTATACAAGTGCAGAATGCCGCATGCATCTATGCATGTTTGTGTGCATTACTCTGTTCTTATTCTATTATTTTTATTATTGTAATTATTATTATTATTGTTTTGAATCTCATTGTTTTGACTCCTGTTAAAGTTTATTAAACTATTAAGAATGATGTAAAGAAAAAACATGAAAGCATGTACATTCCTCGTCACCCATTTAATTATATGTGACCTATATGAAAATGTGTGTATAATTAAACTAGATGTAAATGAATGTATACAACACATTTTGGATGTTGTGTCCTATCTCTTAAGAGCTTTTAATTTTAAAATACATTTGATGGACACTATTTCATTGAGCCCTGGAAAAATGTATGATGAGGTACGTACTTGCCAAAAAACCTCCTGTTCCTCCAGTTCAAGTTGCCAGGGTCCTCCCCTAATAGAGGGTTGTACTTGTTGTAAAATAGTGAACAGAAAGGAATGATCGGAGTGTTGGCTAACATGCTTGGCCAAAGCATTGTTCATATCCCCAATACTTATGGCATGTACATGCTCATAAATTCTTTTCTTAAATGGCCTATCGGTTTTACCGATATAAAATGCAGGACACTGTCTGCATGTTGCCACATAGACCACTCCTTTAGATAGGCAGTTGAATTTGCCATTTATTCTATAATCTTTCCCTGCCATACGTATGCTGGTGCCCACTGAGATGAATTTACAGTGTGGGCAACATCCACATTTGTTCATACCCTTTACTGTTCTATTGGGCTTGTGATTAGTTCTTTCCAACATGTTTTTTAAATTTAGCCCCCTCCTGTAAGTGAATCTAGGTGTTTCACCCACACATTTAATCAAATTCTGATCCTCCAACAAGACATTCCAATTCTTGAAAAAAATGTTTTTTATGGCCCTGTGATCCAAACTAAACGTGAACAGAAAAAAAATATTGCTAAAATTGTTCACATTTGCATTATTGTTTGTTTTAATTACTGTTCTTCCCTCTCTAAGAATTGGTTGAAAGTGCCCCGATTCCCTTTTAGCAATTACTTCCTGCCGGATCTTATCAACGAATGAATTTGGATATCCCCTCAGTAAAAACATAGAAAGGATGTTATCACATTCCCCAAGAAACTCTTCATGCTCAGAAACCATCCTTGCGGCCCTGACAAATTGTCCTTTGACCACACTTCTCTTTTGATGGATGGGATGTGAGCTGGTGAAGTGTAAATACGTGTTGGAAAAGGTTGCTTTCCTGTGGATGGTTGAATTCAAATTATTATGTGCTATGTCTTTCCTTAATTTAACGTCCAGGAACGTGATTTCCATGTCATCAAAGGAATATGTAAATTCCAGAAAATCAGTTGACATGGTGATACTGTCAATGAACTTTGGTATTAAATCAGGTGACCCCTTCCATAAGAAAAACATGTCATCTTGGTACCTAGTGTACCAAGAGACATTCATTTTATAGAGTGGATTGCAAAACAGGTATTGGTTCTCCCATTGAGCTAACACACTGTTTGCAAAGGTTCAACCACAGGGAGAACCCATTGCTATACCTGTAGTTTGAAGAAAGTATGTGTTGTTAAACACTAGATAGTTGTTCTTAAGAATCAAGTCTAAAAGATTTTCAACTAAATGCATATGGTCTGTTGATGCCCCTTTACTTAACATAAAATCCACTGTCCATTCAACACCTATTTGATGTGGGATGACTGTGTATAGATCTTTTATGTCAACAACCAGAAAAATATTTGATGGATCAAAGGGAATTTTTCCAACCTCTTCCAAAAAACCCCAGGAATCCCTACATATTTGGATTTCTGATTTAAGCAAAGGTTTCAAGATGCTGTCAACTAATTTGGCACAAGCGTATGTGATTGACCCCCTACCATGCACACTCTTGAGTTTTGTAAGCTGCCCACTTTTGTAAATACAAAAGACATTATTATATTCCAAAATAGGTCTGACAAATGTGTTATCTAGTACCACCATGTAACTTCCTTCTCTTAAGGCCATATTTTTCATTAATAATCCAAGCTGTCTCATACCTTTTGCTACAGGTCATTAACATGCTTGGTACATTTTAAATTTGAAGTAATGAATATTCCTAAATCCCTGAACTCAATCACTTCCTTAAAAATGTATTGTGTAAAATCAGAGGTTCCCTCTTAATTAGTTTACCAAAGAGCATAGCTTTGCACTTATCAATACTGCAATTAATGTTAATTTTATTGCCCAGGAGGAAATGTTTTCCATATTTTTATTTAAATTAATATAATCATTAGTTGAAGGGAGAACAAACCCAAACTTACTATCATCAGCATATTCATTCATCCAAAGTGCATAGCTGGAAAATTAGCAAAAACAATATTAAATAATAAAGGGCTCAAACCTGAGTCCTGAGGAACACCTGCTGTTACATAAGAAGGGGTAAAACATAGTTCAGAAATTGTAACAACTTGTTTCCTATCAAATAACCATTCCATAAACCAGTTTATTAGGCATGGATTTGATTTGTTGTTTAGAAGAGTCTCAAAATTTACTTTGTGAGATAATGTATCAAAAGCTTTTGTCAAATCCAAAGAAATAACAACAAAAACAGACATTCCTACATCAACAGCATTTGTGACATGGTCATAAAATTCAACATATAGGTTCATAGGAGATTACAAGCCTAGCCATATTTAACTCAGTTTTATTTATGAATGCGTAATATTTTCGATAGGGCTAGATTGGAGAATGCCTTCTAGGCCAGCCACGGCTCACTCCATAGTAGTCTGTAGGAGACAGAATACAGTGATAGGGTTTTTAGCCTTTCTGCTCAGAGCTTATTTTTTATACCCTGTATCTTTCTGGTGAAAATCCTTTGGGGTCAGTCCAGCTGTTGCAAATGTCTGGTGAGGTACATGCAGGAGGGTGCATTGTACTCAATTATTGGTCTAACGAGGGCCGGGTACAATGGAATTATAACATCCTTTGATCTGGATGCATTGCCCTTACTTATGAGCTGTGCCACATAGAAAGATTTGCCAGAACATAGCCTGTCTGGAGTTAGTTAACATAAATTTTCCAATATTATAACTATGTTGATACCAATTGTACTTGCTTTTTGCTTCTCTGTCCTTAAATAAAGTCTGCTAAACACCTTTCAAAGCACTTCACTCATGTAGATGTTAAACTAATAGGACTGTAATTATTCATGTCCGTCTTATTTTTAGGTGTTACAGATGATAACTTCTACATCGTAGGTCCAGTGGAGGTCCTTAAAAAGCCATTGAATATAATTGTAAGGGGGTTTATCAAGTTGTCCCTCATGCCTATAAGAGTATTGATGATATACCATCAGGACCAGCAGATGTTTTAGTCTGGAGCTTATTTAGAAATTTTTTAATACAGGTTGACATTATTTCAGGGTATGAAACACTTAAAGTTGTTGGCTTATCAAATGACAAACTACTTCCACCTATAAGATTTGTTATTTCAGGAAAACACTTACTGAATGCATTTAATATAGTAAAATGTCATTTACTATTATTGTCATGGCTGGATTTGATGTTTTCTTGTGTGAATTAATGTACTTACAATAGTTCACAAAGTGAGACGCCAAGATAAACTATTGAAAAAACACAAGTGGCACAGTGCTGACCAGATCAAACCTCCGAAACACGATATCTGCACCAACAGCAAACAAAGTTGAATAATTTTATTAAAAATGAGCGCTTTCGGTAGAGAGCATTCTCCCCACCTTCATCAGATAATGATTTTGTTTAAAACCATCCTTTATATACATAGCTAATTGTTAATTAATTAATTAACATAATTGCTGATGAACTGTTGAGCAAAAATGATTAAATCTGTTTGCTGCTGTTTAGTTAAATATAAACGTATTATTTAAAATCAACAAACTGAAAATGGCAGCCTTAAAACTAAGCTTCAACAAATTCATGAATAAGCATAAATAAAAAACATAAACAACATAAATAACATGAATAAATTGTGCATAAAAACTGCATAAATACTCCTAGCATGGTACGCAAAATTGTACTCTATGATTCAGATTACAAATATTATAAATATTTAACTACCTAAAAACTATTAGACATTTTAGACAATAAACCCACCAACATGAATGATTCTTAAAAAAGGGGGTTATATATATGTCATGTTGAAATTGTACAAATCAACCTATACAAGTGCAGAATGCCCCATGCATCTGTGCATGTTCGTGTGCATTACTCTGTTCTTATTTAATTGTTTTTATTTTTATTATTGTTATTATTATTATTATTGTTTTGAATCTCATTGTTTTGACTCCTGTTAAAGTTTATTAAACTATTAAGAATGATGTAAAGAAAAAACATGAAAGCATGTACATTCCTCGTCACCCATTTAATTATATGTGACCTATATGAAAATGTGTGTATAATTAAACTAGATGTAAATGAATGTATACAACACATTTTGGATGTTGTGTCCTATCTCTTAAGAGCTTTTAATTTTAAAATACATTTGATGGACACTATTTCATTGAGCCCTGGAAAAATGTATGATGAGGTACGTACTTGCCAAAAAACCTCCTGTTCCTCAAGTTCAAGTTGCCAGGGTCCTCCCCTAATAGAGGGTTGTACTTGTTGTAAAATAGTGAACAGAAAGGAATGATCGGAGTGTTGGCTAACATGCTTGGCCAAAGCATTGTTCATATCCCCAATACTTATGGCATGTACATGCTCATAAATTCTTTTCTTAAATGGCCTATCGGTTTTACCGATATAAAATGCAGGACACTGTCTGCATGTTGCCACATAGACCACTCCTTTAGATAGGCAGTTGAATTTGCCATTTATTCTATAATCTTTCCCTGCCATACGTATGCTGGTGCCCACTGAGATGAATTTACAGTGTGGGCAACATCCACATTTGTTCATACCCTTTACTGTTCTATTGGGCTTGTGATTAGTTCTTTCCAACATGTTTTTTAAATTTAGCCCCCTCCTGTAAGTGAATCTAGGTGTTTCACCCACACATTTAATCAAATTCTGATCCTCCAACAAGACATTCCAATTCTTGAAAAAAATGTTTTTTATGGCCTTGTGATCCAAACTAAACGTGAACAGAAAAGAAATATTGCTAAAAGTGTTCACATTTGCATTATTGTTTGTTTTAATTACTGTTCTTCCCTCTCTAAGAATTGGTTGAAAGTGCCCCGATTCCCTTTTAGCAATTACTTCCTGCCGGATCTTATCAACGAATGAATTTGGATATCCCCTCAGTAAAAACATAGAAAGGATGTTATCACATTCCCCAAGAAACTCTTCATGCTCAGAAACCATCCTTGCGGCCCTGACAAATTGTCCTTTGACCACACTTCTCTTTTGATGGATGGGATGTGAGCTGGTGAAGTGTAAATACGTGTTGGAAAAGGTTGCTTTCCTGTGGATGGTTGAATTCAAATTATTATGTGCTACGTCTTTCCTTAATTTAACGTCCAGGAACGTGATTTCCATGTCATCAAAGGAATATGTAAATTCCAGAAAATCAGTTGACATGGTGATACTGTCAATGAACTTTGGTATTAAATCAGGTGACCCCTTCCATAAGAAAAACATGTCATCTTGGTACCTAGTGTACCAAGAGACATTCATTTTATAGAGTGGATTGCAAAACAGGTATTGGTTCTCCCATTGAGCTAACACACTGTTTGCAAAGGTGCAACCACAGGGAGAACCCATTGCTATACCTGTAGTTTGAAGAAAGTATGTGTTGTTAAACACTAGATAGTTGTTCTTAAGAATCAAGTCTAAAAGATTTTCAACTAAATGCATATGGTCTGTTGATGCCCCTTTACTTAACATAAAATCCACTGTCCATTCAACACCTATTTGATGTGGGATGACTGTGTATAGATCTTTTATGTCAACAACCAGAAAAATATTTGATGGATCAAAGGGAATTTTTCCAACCTCTTCCAAAAAACCCCAGGAATCCCTACATATTTGGATTTCTGATTTAAGCAAAGGTTTCAAGATGCTGTCAACTAATTTGGCACAAGCGTATGTGATTGACCCCCTACCATGCACACTCTTGAGTTTTGTAAGCTGCCCACTTTTGTAAATACAAAAGACATTCCCCGGGATTCATGAACCTTGCACCAGGCGCCAGCATAGCATCGGCGTTATAACGCCAAATATGGCTGCTTAGCGATTCAGGTATGAATGAATTCCACGTGCACTACCGGCGTGCGCCGGACCGTCCCAGCCCCCGGCGTAGGTATGCAAAACACACTGTGTGCGGTATTGCACCATGCAAATGAGGGCAAATAGCGATCCACGAAGTGGCGCAGGCGTAAGCGTAAAGACGCGGCAATGTAAACCAAAAAGCGGTTTACATTTACCCAAACATACCGGAGGTGTAACGGAAGGCTGTCAAAGTCAGGTATCATATAGGTGCAATATGCCAATGTGGAAAGGCACCGAGAATGTCCAAAGAAAATATGCACAAAATGTAAAAATGACATAAATGGCACGTATGTAGAAAGAACAGCAGACCCGGGATATGTGCACAGAAGTTGCAAAGCAATGAAATAATATGACAATGTCCTAAAAGAGCAGTAGAACACAAATCAGCTGCACAGCCACCACACACCATAGTATGTATGTAAAGCTGCAACCCCAGCGCAATGGTTGTCAAGGAGTGGTGGCGGTGTCCGCGCCGTAACCATGTATTAGTAGTCAATTCCATGCAAATGAGGCAGATAATAGTGAATCGCAAAAACGCGGCGTAAGGATGGAGCAAACGGCGTGGCGGTACTACACCGAGGAGTGGCCTACACGAGATACATGTCAACCACAGAGGGTGTGCCACTGTAGGAGGAAGGATATTGGAGGTCAGCAAATCTGGGCTGTACAATGCACATCACAGCATCAGGACTGGCGTGTTAGGAAATAGATGCGCTGAGAGTACAGAATGCGCGTACAAATGCATGTGCACGAGGATGACTCGTTCCCTAAACCAGTCATGTGACGGCCTCACCGGCAACAACCACGGATATAGGAAGGTAATGCGGAGAATACGAGGAAATGCGGAAAAGCCTAATGACTTTAA